>NC_135734.1:52700000-52972500 GCF_041903045.1 Epinephelus lanceolatus | reverse complement strand
TCGTTGACAGCCCTAATCAATATGCTGCTGTAGTGGTTTGTTTTCCAGACGTGAGTATCTTTGAGCAGTGAAAGTTATTATGTAGTTTGTTTT
The DNA here is from genome assembly GCF_041903045.1 of Epinephelus lanceolatus. Taxonomy (NCBI): domain Eukaryota; kingdom Metazoa; phylum Chordata; class Actinopteri; order Perciformes; family Serranidae; genus Epinephelus; species Epinephelus lanceolatus. Next base: position 52,972,407 of record NC_135734.1, on the reverse strand, counting down.
CCACAGAGCATTTTACTCGCATTTGCGACTAAAAAATAGTTTGTGCCAGCAAAATAAATCATTCAGCACGCTGTGCAAGTACAGATTTCAACCAGCAATATGGCGGTCAAATAGCCTACGGCGGCTCCGCGGCACAAGATAACGGCTTACCGGCGACAGAGAAGTCCGACTCCAGGTCCAGTAATTTCCTCTGTCGTTGGTGTCATGACTGCCCAAAAGTACCTGGACAACCGAGCCATGGCAGCACACAGGTATGTGACGTGTCAGAGGAGAAACGAGCCGTTCACATTTCTCTCTGTGGCAGGTAACGGTCCACAAACCTCACCGCACTGAAGGGACTGTTCTTTACTTATGAAGGGACTGTTCTTTACTTGTCAGGGGAGGAGGGTGGCTGGTTGATTTTTATTTTATTTATTTATTTTATTTTGATTCTCCCTATGTTAATCACTTATTGATGCTGTTTTTGAAGTATGAATAAGTCAATAAGTAATTTATTCCATTGAAATATCATTGATGTATTATAGAAAAGTGATTTATCTTTTTATAAATGACAAAAGGCACATCTGCCTCATTTTTGCTGTGGTATCGTGATACTACTCAGAACCATGATACATGCGCTGGTATCGTACCGTGGGATCCAATTTTGGTACCATGACAACACTAGATGTCACAACCATTCCATTTGGAGTTGTGCAGTGAAGCGGCTCGGTGCCGCTTAAAAAAGTGTTCCCCCACTTTTAGGGGTTAGGGAGCACTGCTCTCTCAGAGGCCCAAAGTGTTCCCCTACTTCTAATTTTACAAATTAAGCACTGCATGTCTCCATAACTACGGGACAGACCGCAGTGAACGTGTCATGTTCCCCCTCAGCGTGAACTTCCTGTCACCAGGACGCTCACGTGAAATGTCTCAGCATGTAGTGAGACAGACACATGTGATGTGATGAGAGGGACGCTCAGGGCTGTGTGTGTGTGTGTGTGTGTGTGTGTGTGTGTGTGGTAGGTACCCTGACCTAACCTCTTTCCTTCAGCCAAACAGATTCATGTTACCCAGCAGCTCTATACATAGACACACACACACACACACACAGTCTGTCCAGTTAACCCTGTATTGACTCTGTACTGGGTGAACTGTGTCCCCTCTTCCCTCGTAGTCCAGCAGCTGTGTCTGTCTCTTGGCGAGGGTCAGGTGGGGGCGTTGGCAGCAGGTTGAGTCTCGTCAGTCACTCTGTGGTGAACGCCAACACCTCATAACGCTGGCGTCATACTACATCACATTTCTGTCCGTTCTGATGGTCACTGTCTCAGGTCAGGTGATTCTGGAGTCATAAAATCGTGTCGTGAGTTTGCCGACAGACGCGTGATGATCCACCTCACACACACACACACACACACACACACACACACACACACTCACACTCATGTCATTAATCTCAGCCTGATGTCGCGTAGCAGCACGAGACCTCACAGTAAATGATACCAATATATACAGTATCAGTACAAACAACAGTAGACACAGTGGAATTATACCAATATGCACATGTAAACAGTCCCCATTCTAGAATAAACACTACCGTATGGAAACCATGCGGCCGGTTGGAGCTCAAATTGAATGGGAAACAAAGTCCAGTGTTCACTTAGCTGGGCGTAACTTAGCTGGGCGATGTCCGTGGATAGCTGCCTCCGTGAGAAGAGAACAGAAGGAAGGGAGGGGGGTATCACTGTCCGAGGGCTGCCGTAGAATGGCAACCAGGACGTCAGCCGACCAACACTCGCTACCCGCTCCCTGGTTGCGGCGATTTGCGATGCTGGCCAGCTAGGAATGAACTAGCAGCCAGTACAGTACAGTCCTCTCTGGTCTAGCTAACATTTAGCCGTGTTACTTACTGATCCATTAGAAAGAATCATTAATCAATCCATTAGAAGCACTCTGTGAGCCACATGGGGAGGACATCGACGGGCTCACAGAATGCATCACGGACTACATCAGTTTCTGTGTGGACTCCACTGTCCCAGCCAGGACTGTCCATTGTTATCCAAATAACAAACCGTGGGTAACAAAGGACATCAAAGTCATCCTCAATGCAAAGAAGAGGGCCTTCAGAGGTGGTAACAGGGAGGAGGTGAGAACAATACAGGGGGAGCTGAAGATGAAGATCAGGGAGGCTAAGGAGAGGTACAGGAGGAAGCTGGAGAGGAAACTCCAGCAGAACAACGTGAGAGAGGTCTGGAGTGGAATGAGGACCATCACTGGCTTCAGGACCAACAACCACAGAGGAGTTGAAGGCAGCATGGACAGGGCCAATGAACTGAATCTGTTTTTTAACAGATTTGACACTGCTGGCCCTGCCCATCCCCCCCCCGACTCTTCTGCTGTCTGTCTTGGTCAACCATCTCCCACTCTGCCCTCCTCCCCCACTCCTCCCTCTCACACCTCAACACCCTCCTGCTTGACCCCCCCCCCCTCCTCCTCCTCCTCACACCTCCTCCCCCCGTGGTCAGACTGACTGCTCTCTCCATCATGAGGACTACACCCCTCCCTCACGTGTCGTCACCTCCACAATGTGCTTCACTGCTGACCATGTGAGAAGACAGCTGATGAGACTCCACTCAAATAAGGCTGCAGGCCCTGATGGTGTCAGCCCCAGGGTGCTCAAAGCCTGTGCCCCCCCAGCTATGTGGAGTACTTCAGCATGTCTTCAACATGAGCCTGAGTCTCCAGAGGGTCCCCTTGCTGTGGAAGACATCCTGCCTCGTTCCTGTGCCAAAGACGTCACGTCCCAGTGGCTCCAAGGACTACAGACCCGTGGCATTGACCTCCCACATCATGAAGACCCTGGAGAGACTCGTCTTGGAGCAGCTCCGGCCCATGGTCAAGCCACTTTTGGACCCCCTCCAGTTCGCCTATCAGCCCCGACTTGGAGTTGAGGACGCCATCATCTACTTGCTCAACCGCGTCTACGCCCACCTGGACAAGCCGGCGAGCACTGTGAGGGTCATGTTTTTTGACTTCTCTAGTGCATTCAACACCATCCGTCCAGCTCTACTGGGTGACAAGCTGACAGCAATGCAGGTGGATGCCCCCCTGGTGTCCTGGATTGTAGACTACTTGACTGGCAGACCACAGTATGTGCGCTTGCAACGCTGTGTGTCAGACAGAGTGGTCAGCAATACCGGGGCCCCGCAGGGGACTGTCCTCTCTCCCTTCCTCTTCACCCTCTACACCACGGACTTCAGCTATTGCACTGAGACCTGCCATCTTCAGAAGTTTTCTGATGACTCTGCTATAGTTGGATGTATCACCAAGAGTGATGAGGATGGGTACAGGGCTGTTGTGGATAACTTTGTCACATGGTGTGAGCAGAACCATCTGCAGCTCAACGTGGCAAAGACAAAGGAACTGGCTGTGGATCTGAGGAGGACCAAGACATCAGTGACCCCTGTTTCCATCCAGGGGGTCAGTGTGGACATTGTGGAGGACTATAAGTACCTGGGGGTACACATTGACAGTAAACTGGACTGGGTTAAGAACACTAATGCTCTCTACAGGAAGGGCCAGAGCCGTCTCTATTTTCTGAGGCGACTGAGGTCCTTCAACATCTGCCGGACTATGCTCAGGATTTTCTATGAGTCTGTGGTGGCCAGTGCTATCCTCTATGCTGTTGTGTGCTGGGGCAGCAGGCTGAGGGTGGCGGACGCCAACAGACTCAACAAACTGATCCGCAAGGCCAGTGACGTTGTGGGAACGGAGTGTGACTCTCTGATGGTGGTGTCAGAGAGGAGGATGCTGTCTAAGCTACGAACTATCTTGGACAATGTCTCACACCCACTCCACCATGTGCTGGTCAGGCACAAGAGTACTTTCAGTGGGAGACTCATACCACCAAGATGTACCACTGAGCGCCACAGGAAATCATTCCTGCCTGTGGCCATCAAACTGTACAACTCCTCCCTCTGAGTGGCCCTGAGACTTTCACACACTGCAATAATTTAACTTGTGCAATAACCCCATTCACCGTGACTGTATATATTCTGTTTGTGTAAATAATCTTGTTCATATTTACAATATATATATATGTATATCTATCTATCTATATATGTATATATATATATATATATTTATTTACGTTTATGTTTGTTAATAATTCCTGTTTATTTAACTATATATTGGTTAATACTATTGTTTAAATTTCTTATATTTTCACGTATCTTTCCTCTCTTGCAAGGAGCACCTGTAACAGATAATTTCCCCTCGGGGACCAATAAAGTATTTCTGATTCTGATTCTGATTCTGAAGAAAGCTAGCTGGACATGGGTTTTGAAGCCTCTTTGGTCACGGAGCTCCCTCCATTTCTTGAACACCTGACTGAGGTTTACTCTTGTTTTTCCTCTTCTTTTATCACTCTCCTTTTTGCTCTTCTTTGCCTCCTCACACAGAGGAGCTCCTTTTCTTTTGCTAGGCCGTTTTTCACTTGTTTCCAAACTTTGTCCGTCTGCCATTGTGCTCGTGACTCAACTATCTCATGCCCAACTCCTCATAAGGACCAGCTCCAGTCCCTGATTGGCTGACTGACCAGTTTGGCAATACATGACGCGTTTCCTGCTGTAAAGCAGATTTTTTCCGCTCCCGGTGGCAGAAGCTTATTACAAAGATTGCAAAGCCACTAAGTAACCTATGTAAATGCTGATAGTCTGATTTTACTGTGGACACTACCCTGTGCAACACACATTATTTTCATCATGAGATATTTAGGAAAAGATGCTGTCTGTTGCCTCTTTAAAGCACGGTGCAAAGTGCCACACAGAGGCATTTAAAATACGATGATTTGATTATTGACAGATGTGATTAACTATTTCAAGTGGCTCTTATAATAAATGCAGTGTTTTTTAGGACAGTCTTTAACCTCACAGATTAAACTGTGCTCAGTTTTGACTGTTTACTGAGTGTTGTTTTAACTTCTGGACCATTCAACTGGTCGAAGCTTCAAGTCTCGTGTAAACATTCACAGTGCTCATGATGAAACTGACTTTACAGTGTGCTTCTCCCGGTGTCAGCGTGGGTTTCCTCCAGGTGCTCTGACATGTTCTCCCTGTGTCAGCGTGGGTTTCCTCCAGGTGCTCTGACATGTTCTCCCTGTGTCAGCGTGGGTTTCCTCCAGGTGCTCCGACATGTTCTCCCCGTGTCAGCGTGGGTTTCCTCCAGCTGCTCTGACATGTTCTCCCTGTGTCAGCGTGGGTTTCCTCCAGGTGCTCTGACATGTTCTCCCTGTGTCAGCGTGGGTTTCCTCCAGGTGCTCCCACATGTTCTCCCCGTGTCAGCGTGGGTTTCCTCCAGGTGCTCTGACATGTTCTCCCTGTGTCAGCGTGGGTTTCCTCCAGGTGCTCCGACATGTTCTCCCCGTGTCAGCGTGGGTTTCCTCCAGGTGCTCCGATATGTTCTCCCCGTGTCAGCGTGGGTTTCCTCCAGGTGCTCCCACATGTTCTCCCTGTGTCAGCGTGGGTTTCCTCCAGGTGCTCCGATATGTTCTCCCCATGTCAGCGTGGGTTTCCTCCAGGTGCTCTGACATGTTCTCCCCGTGTCAGCGTGGGTTTCCTCCAGGTGCTCCGATATGTTCTCCCCGTGTCAGTGTGGGTTTCCTCCAGGTGCTCTGACATGTTCTCCCCATGTCAGCGTGGGTTTCCTCCAGGTGCTCCCACATGTTCTCCCTGTGTCAGCGTGGGTTTCCTCCAGGTGCTCCGATATGTTCTCCCCGTGTCAGCGTGGGTTTCCTCCAGGTGCTCCCACATGTTCTCCCTGTGTCAGCGTGGGTTTCCTCCAGGTGCTCTGACATGTTCTCCCTGTGTCAGTGTGGGTTTTCTCCAGGTGCTCTGACATGTTCTCCCTGTGTCAGTGTGGGTTTCCTCCAGGTGCTCCGATATGTTCTCCCCATGTCAGCGTGGGTTTTCTCCAGGTGCTCTGACATGTTCTCCCCGTGTCAGCGTGGGTTTCCTCCAGGTGCTCCGACATGTTCTCCCCGTGTCAGCGTGGGTTTCCTCCAGGTGCTCCAACATGTTCTCCCCGTGTCAGTGTGGGTTTCCTCCAGGTGCTCCGACATGTTCTCCCCGTGTCAGCGTGGGTTTCCTCCAGGTGCTCTGACATGTTCTCCCTGTGTCAGCGTGGGTTTTCTCCAGGTGCTCCGACATGTTCTCCCTGTGTCAGCGTGGGTTTCCTCCAGGTGCTCCGACATGTTCTCCCTGTGTCAGCGTGGGTTTTCTCCAGGTGCTCCGACATGTTCTCCCCGTGTCAGCGTGGGTTTCCTCCAGGTGCTGTGACATGTTCTCCCTGTGTCAGCGTGGGTTTCCTCCAGGTGCTCTGACATGTTCTCCCCGTGTCAGTGTGGGTTTCCTCCAGGTGCTCTGACATGTTCTCCCTGTGTCAGCGTGGGTTTCCTCCTGGTGCTCTGACATGTTCTCCCCGTGTCAGCGTGGGGTTCCTCCAGGTGCTCTGACATGTTCTCCCTGTGTCAGCGTGGGTTTCCTCCAGGTGCTGTGACATGTTCTCCCCGTGTCAGCGTGGGTTTCCTCCAGGTGCTCTGACATGTTCTCCCCGTGTCAGCATGGGTTTCCTCCAGGTGCTGTGACATGTTCTCCCCGTGTCAGCGTGGGTTTCCTCCAGGTGCTCTGACATGTTCTCCCCGTGTCAGCGTGGGTTTCCTCCAGGTGCTCTGACATGTTCTCCCTGTGTCAGCGTGGGTTTCCTCCAGGTGCTGTGACATGTTCTCCCCGTGTCAGCGTGGGTTTCCTCCAGGTGCTCTGACATGTTCTCCCTGTGTCAGCGTGGGGTTCCTCCAGGTGCTGTGACATGTTCTCCCCGTGTCAGCATGGGTTTCCTCCAGGTGCTGTGACATGTTCTCCCTGTGTCAGCGTGGGTTTTCTCCAGGTGCAGACAAACCAAACACAGACTTTAGATAGAGACATTCATGTTTTCACGTCAGCTGCTCTGCGACGAGCAGCATCAGAGGAACACAGATTATTATTTTTTCTTTTTTAAACATGAAACGTCTTTCCTCAGAGTGTGTCCTGGTGTAAATCAGCTGGTGTGTTTGTTTCTGAGAGGAAGAGACCTCGATTATAATTCAGCTCCTCAACACTGCAGGAATTCTGACCAGGAGAAGTTTCAGCTGGTCGATAGACGACACTTCGTCCTCCTCAGTCTGACACACTGGAACTTCAATGTTGAAATATTGTTACTTAGTCGTGTAGAGTTCAAGTACAACGTTCGTCTCAGGCTTTAGCCGCAGAACTACGTGATTTTAAAAAAAAAAAAAAAAAAAAAAAAAAAAACATGACAGAAGGTGACCTGATAATCTGTCTGCTCTGTCCTGATCATGCCTGTTGTTCCTCTTTATGTTTTGCAGGAAGCCTCTCGGTTTCCAGGATCTCAGTGCTCACTTGGAGAGGTTGTTGTCTGAGGGAGAACCCACTGAGGACAGCAGAGGTAATCATCAAGTCTCCTCACCATCTTTCAGCTCAGATCATTTACTTCATTTACAGATTCTTCAGTTTCTGAACGACTGAGACATATGATTAAATCAGCCGTCATTAACAAGCTGCTGAACAAACCCTTGTTATAAACTGTGATGTCGTCTGCTAAATCAGATTCATCCACTTTGAACTGAGGGTTTTAAATGTCATCAGCTTCATTTGGTCGTCCTCTGACTGCACACAGAGATCAGCCTGATCAACTGTCCTGATGTCTCATGATGTTTAAATCTGTTTCTGCAGATCAGCCTGTTGAAGGGCGTCTGGGCCCTCAGCCCGTCGTCCTGGATCACACCAGCGGCTTCGAGGGACTTCTGTTTGTAGATGACGACCTGCTGGGGGTAAGAGGAAGTATTAGATATTCATCATTCAACACAGCAGCAGAGCAGCACTCGGGCTGTTTACATGACGTCAGAGACACTGATTTACTGCTCTTTATAAATCCCCGTAAACACTAACAAACTGTTAGTGTGAGTGAAATGGTCCTGCAGTGAATGTGTCACAGTGGGACTAACACACCCAGATCATGTGACTCCTGCATGTATACAGTCAATCAGACCCAAACTGGCCGAGGCGCTCTGAGCATGCTCCACAGTTTCCGCCCCGGGCTTTGAGCCGGAAGTCCAATAGCATTAAATGTGTAAGAGAAGAAGAAGCCGGTAACAACATGGAGAAATCTACATCCAGAGCCGTGACTTTTTGGACGCACCAAATGTACAGAGCTGTAAAGTTGTCCACCATGGTAGCAGTTAGCTGCTAGCTAACCATAGCTAACTTGTTTGTCCATTGTTTGGTCTGTGACGTAATAGGTCAACAGGAAAAAGGTCCAATACTAACAAGCTGAAAGGGGGCATATCTCCACCTATCGTAGAGGAGTCGCACATACTTACACACCAGCTTCCTCCCACAGTCCAAAGACATGCAGGTTAATTGGTGACTCTAAATTGTCCGTAGGTGTGAATGTGAGTGTGAATGGTTGTCTGTCTCTATGTGTCAGTCCTGTGATAGTCTGGTGACCTGTCCAGGCTGAACCCTGCCTGTCAGCTGGGATAGGCTCCACCCCCATGCGACCCCAACAGGATGAGTGGTTACAGAGAACGAATGAATGAGTAACACATCTGATGTTTGTGATTTTTAATAGTTACACTTTTTGTGATTTCAGGTCATCGGCCACAGCAACTTCAGCTCCATCAGAGCCACCACATGTGTTTATAAAGGTAAATCCTCTCAGACACAAACCCTGCCCCATGTGTCCCATCCTCTGTCATCAGACCATATCAACACATATCTATATCTACATATAAAGACATGTAGTCAGAAAGTGAGCAGAGACATCTGAATAAATCTGTGAAACAAAAACAGTCCCAAACATTAATATTTCCATGATCACTGTCTCGTGTGAAAACAACATTGTCACACTGACTGTGTCTACATGCACACTAATATCACACTGTTATTCTGACTTTGAATTGGGTCGTGTTCGCATCATATTCTAGGTTGTTATTTTGAAGGTAACATTTTCAGATGCAGTCATGTGGGATATGTTGCTATTGTTCAGGTTTTATGAGCATGTCTCGAACATGTAAACAGCACATTCAGAGTATCAGTTTGTGACACACGGCCTCTCGTCTGCTTACAGTCGGCTCTGTGCATTGTCATGGAAATGTTACACACAAACCAACTCGCCAGCAGTTTTTCAGGCTGGTGTGGAGCTGCATGCCCAAAAGAAAAACCCACATTTCATCACACGATATGATCAAATATCACAACACCAACCTGACAGTGAGGCTGAGTTCACACAGGCCGACAGAGTCCACCGTGACAGGAAGCTGTGAACAGATCTTATGATGCAAAGAGGCAGGATGACACAAGCTGCTCCAGCTGTTCCACTTTTATATATGTGTGTATTTATAAATCTACACTCACTGGCCACTTTATTAGGTACACCTGTTCATGTAGACATGGTGAAGACGAGGTGCTGAAGTTAAACCTCATGAGAGGTAACCTTCATTTTTCTATGTTTTGAAGTGATAAAAGACGTGTTAAGTCCAGTTCAGACCAAAGATTCTGGACGAGACGAGTTGAAACAAACAACTACTGTCAACGCTCCGTTCTGTAACGTAGTAAAAAGTTGCTGGTTGACAGGAAGTGACCACGTGACCACCACCAGTTCCAAAGGATCGTATTTATTTGATGTGTGAGGATTAAAATCTGCTCCTGATGATGATCTGAGTTAAAGTGTGCAGCTTCATGGAGTTACTCAGATTCAGATAACTTTATTAAATACCCGTAGGTAGATTTGTTTTGCAGTTTTTGGAGAGCAGGCATCCAACTTAACTAATTAAATGCAGATACTCAGGACAGACAGCACTGACAATATTTACATACACAAAACAGTAACAATAAAGTGCGTCAGGCTGCACACACCCACAGCAACCCTTCAAACCCACTGTGAGCTCGATGAAGAGGAGGATAACTGAGCTCCACTGGAGGGAGGCACCACTTCCTGTTACAGACACTGAGACATAAACATTTGTTTCTTCAGCAGAAATATTGTATTTTTTCGGAATAAGAGCAAAAACCAGAATATTTTGTGCATGTAAACGGATCATCGTCCACATGTATGACCTAATGATGTAAAACAACACGCAGAACATGGCTGACCGGAGCGAAGGTCACCGAGCTGATCTGAAGCCAGAGCCACTGCTGCTGTGGAGTCTCCCTTTAAAATCACTTCTGTCTTTATGTTCACAATAAACAGGTGGGACTTCACTATAGCTGTGACCTCTGTGACAAGCTTCAGTCACGTGGGGCAAAAACTGTGGCTGCCAACCGACGATGTGTGGAGCTGCTGATCAGCTCAGACATCTGCATTCTCATTGTTCTGTCTGTGTGTGCAGGGAAATGGGCCTACGAGGTGCTGATCTCCTCCCAGGGTCTGATGCAGATCGGCTGGTGTACGCTCAACTGTCGCTTCAACCAGGAGGTACACACACACACACACACACACACACACACACGTCATTATTACAGGCGTAGAAACTATCTGTAATAAACATATTTAACATTTCAGTAACTGAGTACAACCAGAAACACAGTGTGTGTGTGTGTCTGTGTGTGTGTTCAGGAGGGTGTCGGCGACACTCCAGACTCGTACGCTTACGATGGAAACAGAGTGAGGAAGTGGAACGTGACGACCACCAACTATGGAAAGGTAAGCAGCGACACAGACAGAGAGGTCGGAGGCGGAGCTTGTCGGGCTGATTGTGTGGTGCTGACGGCAGATTGTCTGTCCTCAGTCATGGGCGGCCGGAGACATCGTCAGCTGTCTGATAGACCTGGACGAGGGAACCATCACGTTCTGTCTGTGAGTAAATCAACTGTTTGAAGGAACATTTGGGTGAATCCTGCTGCTCTCGCTCTCTCTGGGTCACATGTTGATTCAACAGTAAGTACTGGTTAGCTTAGCTTAGCATAGAGACTGGAAACAGCTAGACTGGCTCGGTAACACAGTCCACTGAGTAACATGTTATATGTTGGGGTGACCTCCAGCTCACCTGGTAGAGTTTTAGCTCTGTATAGGCCGAGTCCGTCGCAGCGGCCTGAGTTTGATTCCAGCCCGTGGCCCTTTGCTGCATGTCACCCCCCTGAACCTTTAATATAATTAATATAGGCCTATATTTTATCTCCAAGTGCACGTCACACACTGAGCGAGCCGCCTGTTAATGACGCTGTGGGCTAATGGGCATGTAGCTACTTCCATGTTTCAGATGATACGTCATGTTTGTAGTCGACCAATGAAGATGAGTTTACATATCACCTTGGGTTCGTCCTTCACCTTCTCAAAATGATCCCACACTTTGGATTTCCTGCCCGACATGTTGTTAACTAGCCTGTGGAATAACCGCAGGTACCAGCCCTGGAGATTAACCTGACTCCTGTCTGACTGCTGAGCGTGGACACTTCCTGTGTCTGTCCTTTCAAAGTAAACTCACACATGCTCCAGTCATATAGGTTTGGATTTATTGTGACAAGGTGCAGCTCCTGATAGAGTTTCATGTTTGTTTTTGTGACTGAGCGACCTAGGGCTGGGCAATAAAACGATAGCGATATCTATCGCGATAGATACGTGATCAATATCAATAGAAAATACGTTCAATAAAATGTCTAATAAAACAGGAAGAAAATCACCATCCTGAACCGCAAGGCATTCTGGGGGATGCAGTTCCAGCGAGGGCTTCAGCCTCTCCCGGTGCTCCCGGCCCAGCTAAGCAAGTTTGGTTGCATGAACAAACAAACTCACTCACTCACTGCTTGTAACGTACGTGACGTTCCAATAACCTGTTGAGTGAGACGCACACTAGCAGTTTCATGTTTGGTTGCGCCTTCGTGCCTCGTGTCTGCAACTCATAACAAAACAGTGAAAGGAGAAAATAGGCTCGTTGGAGATGAACTGCGCCTTGCCTGGAAAGTAGACGAGAGCAGGCGGCCGCAGCGGGGGCGGTGACAAAAAGCTGCGGTGAAGTCGGACAGTTTCCTGACAGTTTCCAGCAGCCTTCAGTCTGTACAGGAAGTCACAGACACACTTACTGATGATGGATGATGATTTGATACAAGACAACAGCTTTCATTAAGGCTCAGTCAGATACAGTCAAGGCTTCACATCTGTACACGTTATTTTAAGTGTTAATATACAGTAAACTCTGTCTAGGAAAGGTCAGTTCACCAGTTTGGCAGTACTTCGGATTTTATAATTATACAGTATATTTATTTATTTGACTGTTTTTCATGGTTATGTTGACCTCTTTTCCCCTGTGTTCGTTTGTTCATTACTGAGGAAAGGTTACATTTAAAATAAAAGTGTTTAAATTTAACATTTTTTTCTTCTGGTCCTTATTTCAAATAGGTTTTAAAAAATTCAATAATTATCGATATCGACTGATATGAAACACTTATATTGTGATACATTTTTCAGCCATATCGCCCAGCCCTAGAGTGACCAATGAAATCTTGCTGACTAATGAATGACCTTTGTGGTCGACTAACGTGAGGTTGACTGCCAGGGTGCAGCCCTAGTTATATGTCTATTTTTTTGGTCTGGACCAACAACTTCCTGTAGCCTCCACTGGTTTCTCAGAGAAATAAATAATCCTTCACATAAAAACCTGATTTGCCATTTTTACACTTCAGTTTTTGTCCTTATGAAACAAGATATGACGAATCAGTCACAACATCTGACTGTCAGAGAGAACGAGAAGAAGAGCATTTCACTAAAATGTCCAACAGCACAAACATCAGTGCCTCTGTCTGAAAACTGAAAAGATCCTAAAATGAGAGAGAAACTGAAAACGATGATGAGGCCTTAAAGCTCCAGCGTGTACGATTCAGGAGGATACACTGTCAGAAGTCTGTTTTCTTTAGTGTATAATCAGCTGACAATCAGAATGGTTGTGTTCTTGTTCCCTCAGAATGAGCTGTTTATATCTACACAGAGAGCAGGTTCTGGTCTACAGAGATCACCATGTTGCACCGCCATGTTTCTACAGTGGACAAACCAAACACTGACTCTAGATAGAGACATTCATGTTTTTGTGTTTTCACTTCAGCTCACACAGCTCTGCAATGTGCGTTCCAAAAAAACGCCCTTTAAGAAAAAAAAAAAGTGAAACATCTTTATTCAGTGTTTTTACCAGTTTTAATCAGCTGGTCCATTTTTTTTTCTGAGAGGAAGAGGCTCTGTGGATAATTCATGTTGGCAATTTGCGCCGCCATGTTTCTACAGTAGCCCAGAACAGACAAACCAAACACTCATTACGTGTACATGCACACAGTAGTAGCAAAGCTCATAGCTCAGCTCATCAGTCAAGTCGGCCTTCTCGTCTTGTCGCTGTGTCCTTTTTATTATCGTGCGTATTGAACTAGTTCTGGTTTTTGTTCAGAAACTATTTCAGATAAATCCGCATTTCGCGTTTTCCTTCCATCCATAAACAATGTTTAGCTCCTTTAGCTGTCGGAGCATGACTGTAGTTTCCTCGTCCGTCCAGAAGTGCGTCTTCTACTTCTCAGTCACCATGTTGTTTGTTTGTTTGTTTGTTTGTTTGTTTGTTTTTCCGGGAGTTACGTCATCTCCTTCTTCTTCCGGGTGAAAGCCTGCGAAAGAAAAAGTGGTGCGTCCGACTCCAGTCGCACTGGAGTGGATACATGCAGCAATAATTCGATATTTTCTAGGTGTGTTAGTTGAGCTACAGATAGCCCAATTACAGTCAGACTAGGCAGTTTACTTGCATTTCGGTTTTAGTCAATAATTCGATTTTCTCAAGATGCATGTAAACGTACTGACTGGCTCTAGATAGGGACAGCCATGTTTTTTGTTTTTGCATCGGCCTCTGTAGCTGGAAGATCCTCCGCAACAAGCAGCATCAGAAAGATACCAATGTTTTTAACACGGAGCTTGTGTCTTCTTCAGAGTGTGTCCTGGTGTGAATCAGCTGGTGTGTGTGTTTCTGAGAGGAAGAGACCTCTGAGGATAATTCAGCTCCTGAACAATGAACACTGAAGGAATTCTAACCAGGAGAAGTTTCAGCTGGTTGTAATCTGTAATCTGTAATCTGTAATCCTCACTGACAGACGACACTAAATCCTCCTGAATCTGACACACTGGACCTTTAAGAACATTTTCAGATGCACTCAACATTTCTAACAGGCTGGAAGGTGTTTCATATGTTTTTCAATCACAGAACATCTGAGTTGTTCACAGTGTAATTGAGTTTCCTCTGTATGTGCTGTCCTGCGTCCTCTGTGTCCTCGTCTTCACGCTGTGTGTCTGTGTCCTCAGGAACGGTCAGTCTCTGGGCACAGCGTTCACCAACATTAAGATGGGACCGGGCGTGGCTTACTTCCCTGCCATCAGCCTCTCCTTTAAAGAGTCAGTGGCTTTTAACTTCGGCAGCAGACCCCTCAGATATCCTTTTCACACCAGACACACCGCAGCTCATCGTCACTGACGTCTTCCTGTTTCACACTCTGACATTGTGTTTATTTATTTCTGAGTCTGATGTGGTTGCAAGGTCTGATTTTCCAAGTGTGCACTGATAAATACTGTACTGCATGAAAACGCTCCACAGAGTGGAAAATAAGAGTGTTGTCTCCCCAAAGTGATCAATATGAAAAAATAATCTTTTTAATCAATGTTGTAAAACATGCAAAATAAACAGGATATTATTATTAACATTCATGATAATAGAAAAGTGTCATTAGACAAAATCAAACGCTGAAAAAAGTTCATTAGCAAAATCTCTTCCATTGTTTTACAAATTTTCAGTTTGAGAGCTGAACACACAGAGACTTTTAAAGACAGCTTTCTCTCTGGTCTCCTGCAGACAGAGGTGAGGAGAGTAGCAACACACACGGCTTGTTTGAGGGGGAGAAGAAGGTTGTCGGGGGTCATCTGTGTCACTGCTACTCGCTTGACGGCGGACGGCCTGGCTTTTGGACCCACTGTAGAGAAGGTCCATCTCTGGCGCAGCTCGGCGAAGCACGGTGTGTCTAAACTGATAATGGAAACACAAATCTGCGCAGCATGGCTTGACTCAACACGGCAAAGAGTGAGTGGAAAAAGGGTATTTGGGGCCGCGCACGTCAGACTGTCAGTAACTTTTATAATTCAAATCAAAGTGTTTTTTACGTGTGCAGCTGGAAAAAGAATCCGAATCTCGATGACCTGAAGGGTGCATTTAACTGTTTATGAATTATTTATTTAGTTTTGGTGCAAAAACAGCAAAACCTTAAATATTGACTTCACACGAGGACAAACACAGGACAGCAAATGGTTAATTGACCTGCATTTATGTAGCTCCTTTCTGCTCATTCAACCACTCAAAGTGCTGTTTTACACTATGAGGCACATTCACCCATTCATACACACATTCACACACTGCTGGCCGGGACACTTCAACATGCAGACTGGAGGAGCCGGGAATCGAACCGCTGATCTTCCAATTAGTGGACAACTCTCTCTACCTCCTGAGCCCAAACACCACATCCATGGCGGTCACCGTCTTCCTCTTGGTGCGCTCAGTTTAGGTGACGGCGTTACGGATCACATTCTCCAGGAACACTTTTTAATGCCCCACGGGTCTCCCCATACATCAGACTGGAGATGCGCTTCATTCCATCATGGCGAACCAGACGGAAGATGGCGGGTTTGGTGATTCTCTGGATGTTATCACAGAGAACTTGACAGTGACACTTAGCGCCTCCTTCACTGAGTCCTTTTCCTCCTTTTCCACGGCTGCTCATCTTCACAAGTCAGTGTCTCTCCACTCAGTGATTCAACAGGTGAATATACACACCAGAACAAAGATAAAACATTTAATAATAATAATAATAATATGAAACCGAGGATGAATTCAACCAGCTGATGGTCAGACTAAAGGTTAAACCTGCAGGAAGATGCCCGCTCTGCTTTCTGTTGTGTCTCAGTATTTATGCATTTTCAAAAAGAATATCAGATTTTGATCCCAGAAGATCTCCGTACACAAACCGCCGCAGTCGAAGGTTCACTGAAAAGTTTAACTGTGAATGAATGTTAATATTTCTATATGGAAACAAGCTCAGTCCCATCACAGCCGACAGCAGTGCAACGAAGAGGAGTCTGGAGAGGAGGATGACAGAATCATTAACTGAAAACAAATGTTCAGCCTTCTCAGCCCAAAGTGTCTGTTTGTAATCTGCCAGCTGTTTTAATATATCTGTAGTTTCATATTTGCAGAAGGACGTCTCCAAACTGTTGTTTACCAGAAACTGTGATTATAATATACGAAGGAGACTCTCAGAATAATCGTGTCCCCTCAGTGCTTTATTTTCAACACACAAACTGTGGCCTCACACCTGTGCACCTGTTCAGTGTTTGTCCTTAACCTGAGTGTGATCACGTACCCTGTGGACGGCTACCTGCCCCTCCAGAACCCCCCGACTGCAGACCTGCTGAAGGCTCACAAGCTGCTGGGCTACATGAAGAACGTCCTCTCCACCACCATCGACACACAGGTAGGACCAGGTGTTCTGTACACAGTTATGGACCAGGTGGTCTGTGCACAAGTAGCCTTGCATCACCAGGCTCTCCATGTACGGTGAACAGCCTGGTTTCCATTCACTCTGAATTTTGTCTGGGTTCTGGTTCCGGTCTAGAGAACGGATCCGGAATTCACCAAATTCACCAAAGTAAAACTTTAAATTCTGGCGCACCATCGATTTGGGGTGATGAGGGGTGTAAGAAAATCAATTAACTTAATGGCTTTGGCTTTTCTTGTAAATTATATTCTTTAAATTAAAAAGTTTCACCGCATTTTTTATTAGCTTGGTGCTTTTATTTTGACGGAAAGGTGCATCCATCAAATTCCAGATCCTGTCTCTCTCGCCCTGGTTCCAGTTCCTTGCCAAAACAGCCCCAGACTATTGCACAAGTAGGACCAGGTGGTCTGTACACATGAATGACCAAGTGGTCTGTTTGTTTTATGAAATAAATAATTACTGTTTTAGATTCAGTTTCTCTAAACTTTTGTTGTTTACAGTAAACAACAGCCGGCTTCTCTTTGAAACAGTTTCTGAATCTGCCCTCGTGTTTCTGTCTGGTGTGGTGATGAAGTCAGTCGCCATGACGTCAGCTCTGTTTGATTTGAGCCTGTTGTGTTTTTGTTGTGGCTGCAGGAGGAGAGGCTGGTGGAGAAGGACTATGCAGTGTGGAGGCTTCATGGAGAACCTACAGTCCTCATCACTCTGGCTCACATCTTCAACCACTTCGCTCCTCTCATGGTGACACATCTCTGCTTCTTTGGGCTCTGGTAGTCGTGTGAAAAATGAAAAGGTGTAGCCACCGTCTGACGATGTTCACATGGTTCGAGAGCAGGGCTGCAAAATTATGGGAATATTCAAGGGGAAATCTTTCCATGGGAAATAACAAAAAATAGGGGGAATAAAATGTAAATAACAGAGAATACAATCAAATACCAGAAATAAGATTTAAATAAAAGGAATTTATGTAAATATTGGGAATAATTGTAAATTATGGGATAAATATAAATAATGGGAATAAAATGTTATTTGTGAATAAATGTAAACAATAGGGTAAAAATAATAAAATAATAGGATTAAAATGTAAATATTGGGAATAAATTCAAATAACAGGAAAATATCTAAATAACAGGAATAAATGAAAAAAATCACAATGAATGTAAATAATGGAACAAAATATAAATAACAGCAAAAAGGTAAAAAATTGGAGGAAAAAAATTGAATAACAGGAATAAATGAAAATGTAGGGAATAAATGTTAATAGCATTTATTTTAGAATTTATTTTTTAAATTCATGTAAATAAAATGAATGAATGTAAATAACAGGAATAATCAGAATAATGTAAAAAACAACATAATAACAGGAACAAATGTAAATGACAGGAATGAATGTAAATATTGGGGAATTAAAATGGTAAAATGGTTTTACATCAGTGGATATCCTGGTTCATGTCGCTTGGATGATGAATGAATGAATGAATGAATGAATGAATCATGATGTGACTCCTGCTGTCTGATTAGAGTTCAGTCACTCTGGTTTCAGTCAGTCTGTTTAGAGTTTAAAACTTTGGCTCCATCTGGTGGTTGAATGAAGAACCTCTGACAGCGACTCTGAGAGCAGCAGTAAAAACATTTGGCTTCTAACAAGCTGCAGATCGATGGTGTCAAACAAACTGCTACATGTTGGAGTTAGTTACAGATGGCTGAGTGTGTGTTGTGTTGTCTTCATATTAAAGTAACGAGAGTATTGTTATTATTTCTTACAGTGTAAAGTGTACCTGGTGGAGGACGTGCTGATGGACTTCCTGTTGGGGATTCTGGAGGGGGGAGGTTCGGTAGATGAACACCCGCTCATACAGCAGCTCCTGGATCTGTTCTGGCTGCTGATGGAGGTAAAAAACACACACACACACACACACACACACATACACACACACACACACACACACACACACACAGAGTTTCTAAAACGAGTGTGTGTGAAGATAGTGAGTCTGAACCTGCTGTAGTGGAGGTCAAAGGTCACAGTGCTCTTTCTAAGTAATTGAACAAATGATTAAAAGGTCCAGTTTGTAGAACTTAGTGACAACGAGATGGGTTGAAACAAACAACTACTGTCAATGCTCCGTTCTGTAACGTTGTAAAAAGCTGCTGGTTCACAGGAAGTGACCACCATGAGACGGCGTATCATCTCTAGTCAACAACTCTCTGTGCTTCTGATCTGTAACGTCGACAGGAAGTGACCACCATGAGACGGCGTATCATCTCTAGTCAACGACTCTCTGCGCTTCTGATCTGTAACGTTGACAGGAAGTGACCACCATGAGACGGCGCATCATCTCTAGTCAACAACTCTCTGTGCTTCTGATCTGTAACGCTGACAGGAAGTGACCGCCATGAGACGGCGTATCATCTCTAGTCAACGACTCTCTGCGCTTCTGATCTGTAACGCTGACAGGAAGTGACCGCCATGAGACGGCGTATCATCTCTAGTCAACGACTCTCTGCGCTTCTGATCTGTAACGCTGACAGGAAGTGACCGCCATGAGACGGCGTATCATCTCTAGTCAACGACTCTCTGCGCTTCTGATCTGTAACGCTGACAGGAAGTGACCGCCATGAGACGGCGTATCATCTCTAGTCAACGACTCTCTGCTCTTCTGATCTGTAACGTTGACAGGAAGTGACCGCCATGAGACGGCGTATCATCTCTAGTCAACGACTCTCTGTGCTTCTGATCTGTAACGTTGACAGGAAGTGACCGCCATGAGACGGCGTATCATCTCTAGTCAACGACTCTCTGTGCTTCTGATCTGTAACGCTGACAGGAAGTGACCGCCATGAGACGGCGTATCATCTCTAGTCAACGACTCTCTGCGCTTCTGATCTGTAACGCTGACAGGAAGTGACCGCCATGAGACGGCGTATCATCTCTAGTCAACGACTCTCTGCGCTTCTGATCTGTAACGCTGACAGGAAGTGACCGCCATGAGACGGCGTATCATCTCTAGTCAACGACTCTCTGCTCTTCTGATCTGTAACGTTGACAGGAAGTGACCGCCATGAGACGGCGTATCATCTCTAGTCAACGACTCTCTGCTCTTCTGATCTGTAACGTTGACAGGAAGTGACCGCCATGAGACGGCGTATCATCTCTAGTCAACGACTCTCTGTGCTTCTGATCTGTAACGTTGACAGGAAGTGACCACCATGAGACGGCGTATCATCTCTAGTCAACGACTCTCTGTGCTTCTGATCTGTAACGTCGACAGGAAGTGACCACCATGAGACGGCGTATCGTCTCTAGTCAACAACTCTCTGTGCTTCTGATCTGTAACGTTGACAGGAAGTGAACACCATGAGACGGCGTATCATCTCTAGTCAACAACTCTCTGTGCTTCGTTCTGATTTGCAGCTTTTCAGACTTATTTTGTGGCTGAATATAATTTGTAGCTTCTTAAAATCTGAATGAGGATAGTGATCGTGAGATACTGGCTCCAGTGATGAAACAAAACCGGCATCAGCTGGACTGTATCCATCCATCCATCCATTCGCCCCCTTATCTGGGGCTGGGTCTCGGGGGCAGCTGCCCGAGCAAAGCACCCCAGACGTCCCTCTCCCCAGCAACACTTTCCAGCTCCTCCTGGAGGACCCCGAGGTGTTCCCAGATGAGATGAGATATATAATCACTCCAGCGTGTTCTGGGTCTGCCCCGGGGCCTCCTACCAGTGGGACGTGCCCGGGACACCTCCTGCGGGAGGCGTCCAGGGGGGATCCTAGTCAGATGCCCGAACCACCTCAACTGACCCCTTTCGACACAAAGGAGCAGCAGCTCTACTCCTCTCCTCCGGATGTCTGACTCCTCCCCCTATCTCTAAGGCTGAGCCCAGGTACCCTACAGAGGAAACTCATTTTCACTGCTTGTATCCGCGATCTCGTTCTTTCGGTCACTACCCAGAGCTCATGACCATAGGTGAGGGTTGGGATGGAGATGGACCAGTAAATCGAAAGCTTTGCTTTCCGGCTCAGCTCCCTCTTCACCATGACGGACCAGTGCATTGCCTACGTCACTGCAGAAGCCGCACCGACCCGCTGATCCATCTCACGTTCTGCCCTCACTTGTGAACAAGACCGCAAGATACTTGAACTCCCTCGCTTCAGGCAGTAGCTCTCCCCCAACCTGGAGAAAGAAATCCACCGGTTTTCGACAGAGAACCATGGCCTCAGACTTGGAGGTGCTGACTCTCATCCCAACTGCATGCTGGAGGTCATGGTGTGATGGAGCCAACAGAACCACATCATCTGCGAAAAGCAGAGATGCAATTCTGAGGTCCCCAAACCGGACCCTTTCCTCCCCTGGCTGCACCTCGAGATCCTGTCCATGAAGATCACAGACAAGATTGGTGACAAGGGACAACCTTGGCGGAGGCCAACACCCACCGAGAACGTGTTCGACTTAACACCAAGTATGTGGACACAGCTCTCACTCTGGTCATACAGGGACTGGATGGCTCGTAGCAGCGAGCCTGGCACCCCGTACTCCCGTAGTACCCCCCACAAGACCCCCGAGGGACGCGGTCGTAAGCCTTCTCCAAGTCCACAAAGCACATGCAGACTGGATGGGCAAACTCCCACGACCCCTTCAGCAGCCTCACAAGGGTAAAGAGCTGGTCCGCTGGTCCGCTGTTCCACGGCCAGGATGGAATCCACATTGCTCCTCCTGAATCTGAGGTTCGACAATCGGTTGGAGCCTCCTTTTCAGCACCCTGGAGTAAACTTTACCCGGGAGGCTGAGCAGTGTGATACTCCAATAGTTGGAGCACACCCTCCGGTCTCCTTTTTTGAAGATGGGGACCACCACCTTGGTCTGCCACTCTGCAGGCACCGTACCTGACCTCCACGTGACACTGAAAAAGCGTGTCAGCCAAGACAGCCCAACGGTGCCCAGTGCCTTCAGCATCTCAAGGCGAATCTCATCCACATCTGGCGCCTTGCCACTGGGGAGCTTTTTAACTACCTCAGCAACTTCTGCCAGGGATATGGGTGAGAGTTCCCCCGAGTCCTCAGGCTCTGCCTCGTTCACAGTCGATGTGATGGCCGGGTTCAGGAAGTCATCAAAGTGCTCCTTCCACTGCCCGACGATGTCCCCAGTTCAGGTCAGCAGTTTTCCCTCTCTGCTGAGCACAGCCTGAGACAAGCCCTGCTTTCCCTTCCTGAGTCGGTTAACGGTCTGCCAGAACTTCCTTGAGGCCAACCGAAAGTCCTTCTCCATAGCCTCCCCGAACTCCTCCCACACCCACATCATAATCAATACGCCACAATAATATAAATAACCAGCGCCAATTTATCAGTCAATAGGCCCGTTTGAGATGAGACAGGCCTGCGCAGATTTGATCACCGGCGATCGGAGCACAATGCATACTGGTTAGTTTTGTGTCCAACTCTCCTGACTTGCTCTGACGTATCACAGAAGTGGACGGCGATAAAATGGCAAGAGCGAGGCGGCCGCAGTTTATAGAGCCAGGCGCTGCAGTTGCTCTCCACCGACTGCACCGCCTGGCTCTCACCTGATCTAACAGCTGATTGGTTCAGATGTCGATTCAACAAGATGACGTTTTAGATAAACTACTCATTTTTGTTGAATTTTAGAGATTAAGATTGTATTTGTCTGATCTGAAGGTTTATTCTGTGAACAGAAAACATGTTGTGTGACTGATGGTGAAGTTTAGTCGTCACAGACTGAACACATTCATCATAAACTACACAGAGTCTACTGTGTATTAACACTGGACTGTATTAATTGTTGAAGTATTTAGCAGCACAGAGACTGGTGGTCAGTGGGATGTGAGGATTCTTAAACTAACGTGTACAGATGTGAAGCCCTGACTGTATCTGACTGAGCCTTAATGAAAGCTGTTGTCTTGTATCAAATATGAAGCTTACAGTCAGACACAGTGTATTCAGTCTCTGTTGCCATGGCGACAGGTCAAACTGATATGATGCTGATTTACAGCAGAGTTCATGAACCATGAACATAAACTACACATCACCTGTAAAACATTATAATAAATTAATCTTTCATAATTTAGTGTTCCTGTAAGAGGTGACCTCAGTCTCACCTGGATTTATCTGTTCAGTCTGTTAACCTCCTCCTGCTGTCTGTCTGTCTGTCTGTCTGTCTGTCTGTCTGTCTGCAGGACTATGAAGTGAACGAGTGTCTGAAGCAGCTGATGATGTCCCTGCTGAGGGCCTACCGCTTCTCCCCCATCATCCCCGACCTTGGTTTCCAGGTAGGTCCCAGATGCCCCTTCTCGTCCTGGTCCTGGTCTAGGTCCTGGTCTAGGTCCTGGTCCTGGTCCTGGTCCTGTTTGGACCCACAGATTATAAATCTCTGTTTTAACAGGAAGTGTTAATGTTAAATAATTTCCACAGGTTAATAACTCTACAGACTCAAACCTGCAGGTATCAGTGAATTTGAATATTTAATTTTAGCAGTGTCCACTGTGACATCATACCCTCGTCACATGTTGGCTGTAAACTTTCATTCGCTGCTGGTGAAAAGACATTTTACAGCAGAACTCTGTTTATTACACAACTTTATTGGACATAATGTCACTCTGTTCATTTAAATCAGTGAAATACAAATATTCCAGATTTATGAACTAGATGAAGTCAAGGTGGCGTTGATGCACTGTGTTTGGAAATAGAGAGAAATAACAGAGATGCAGCAGCATGCACATAATTGAACAGGTTTATTTTTCTACAGAAAAAAGACTTGTCACAAGTTGTTAAGTCTTCTGTTAGAAAATGTTACTCATATTTTCAGAGTAGAGCTGCATGACTTGCACATGGATGGATACTATCATCGCGATGTGAGTCACAAGTTTAATGGTAAATTTTGCTTGACATTTTCACTGGAAAAAAAAAATCTAAGATGATGATTTTTTTTTTTTGCCGGGGTCTGTACCAAACAAGCATGTTCCCTCATGACTGGAACGTGATGTGTAGGCCGAGGCCTTTCTGCAGCATCACAGTGCTTCATTTGTGATGGTATGTAGTGGCACATTTTACCTGCATCAAAACCTGCAGCTGCTGCGATTTGCAAATTGCTCTTGGGCGTACTGCGAATTCAGAAATGTTTTGATTAATGGTGCAGCCCTAATGAACGTCAAACATGAAGTTTTGAAAAGCTTTTGTGAGACGTGTGGACGAGTGAATCCTGCCTGCTGTCAACCTGCAGTTGATTTATTTTTCAGATTGAAGCGCAATTTATACTTGTGCGGTGGTGTCACTCTGCAGTTACACCTCCAGAACGCTAGTTGGCGCCGGGGTTACTGTGAAGTGTTGTGAAGTTTAGTTGATTTAAAAACACACGTTAAACACATTAAACACAGATTACACACACATTAAACACACATTAAACATGGCTTGATAGAGACAGTGTCAAACACAAATCAGCTTCACTATAACTCACAGCATTCACAGACAAACACTTGTCTTTATCTGGACACATTTTCCAAACAAATACAACATGCTAACGTTATTAGCACAAGCCTATGGCATTTTACATTGTATAAATTATCCTAGCAGCTAGCAGCTCATATTTCAGCCAGGATAAATCACACACAGTGTGTGGAGGCTTTATTGTCTTCACGATTTATTGTTTCTTATCTGTGAAATTAAAGTGAATCAAAGCTTTGTTTCCACTGAGGGAAATGGTTTCAGCTCACAGAGACAGACAGGAAAACTGATGTTTTGTGTCTCAATAGTAACTTTATAGTTTTCTGTTTCTTTGTGTGCATAAAGAAAAGATATAATAATACTAATAAAGCTGATAATAAAGTAATAATAAAAGTCACTTAATAGAATATTTGTGAGTATTTGTTCTCTTTAAATCCCTCCTGACTCAGACCATAACTTTTGTTTCAGATCCACTACCTGCGTCTGACCACGGCCATCCTGCACCACGAGAAGTCCAGGAAGTACCTACTCAACAACGTCCTATATCCTTCTGGTTCTTCTGACGCCTCTCAAACATCATAAAATACTTTGTGACTTTATTAGCTCATCGAAATTCTCCTTAACAACAGTTTCACGTTTGATGTTCTGCGCTCAGTCGTGTTTTTTTACATCAAAACTCCTCTGAGGGTGAAGGAGGCGGGGCTGGAGGAGCTCATTCCCACCACCTGGTGGCCCACGCACTTCGACAAGGAGGTAAATAACTCACCTTCAGGGTTTTATTGGACTCTATTGTTTGTAAACCACACAGGACAATCTACAAATGTGTACCATGAGCCACAAACATGTCTGTTTTTTTTGTGTAAAAATCATTTCCAGAAAAATACAGCGTGATTTGCAAATGTGAATAATTTTTTCTGTGTATTTTAATTTCACATAAAAATGTTACAGGTTTTACAAATACAGAGATTCACCACAGCAAATACACGTGAAGTCATGTTTATGCATTAGTGGATCAACTCTTACACGTGAAACTGGTTTTCCACGTTTGTGGATCGCTTCCCATGAGGTTGTGGGTCATGTGATATTTGTGACTTCTCTCCCATTTCTTTGACTAAAATATCCACAAATGTCAAGAATAGTCGTCGTGAAGCTCGTATTGTTAGCTTCCATAGAGGGTCTCGTCCACGCTGCTCAGGTGAGCTGAGACTGATCAGACGTCGGGGAGGATCAGCTCAGTCTCAGCTGGACACAAATACGTTCAGGAGTAAAAAGTTTCAGACTGATGGAGGTCACATGACAGGGGAGGTCATTAATATGAGCTCATTAAAACAAACTGCGTCTGCAGTGTTTATTATTTACCGGTGGACGACGAGCACGATTAAAAACAGACATACGACAGCGATTTTGTTCAGTCAGAAACAACAATTTGTTTTTTTTTTCCAGCGCTTTGATGAATTTAGTGAAAATTAATGGAAAACAAAAATCTGTGTTGATCCAAACTGTGTGGGATCAGTCACTGATGATGATGATGATGATGATGATGATGAAGCTTTATTCAACAGACGTGTTCATATTGTTCCTGTGTGTGTTTTCATACACACTCTCACACTGAATGACAACATGAAAACCGACGGACGCAAAGTCTGAACTGTTGAATGAATGTGTCTCTCAGGGAAAAGACGAGCGGGAGCCCAAAGACGAGAGCGCAGATGAGCGACTGAGACGGAGAGCGTATGAGAGAGGCTGTCAGAGACTGAAGAAGAGGATCGAAGGTCAGAACACTCGTCTTCATCCAGCTGCTTCTCTGCTTACTGTACACCACCGAAACTACATCCTCACAGTACCTGTACACAGAACAGGAAGTACTCATTCATCCTCACAGTACCTGTACACAGAACAGGAAGTACTCACTCATCCTCACAGTACCTGTACACAGAACAGGAAGTACTCACTCATCCTCACAGTACCTGTACACAGAACAGGAAGTACTCATTCATCCTCACAGTACCTGTACACAGAACAGGAAGTACTCACTCATCCTCACAGTACCTGTACACAGAACAGGAAGTACTCATTCATCCTCACAGTACCTGTACACAGAACAGGAAGTACTCACTCATCCTCACAGTACCTGTACACAGAACAGGAAGTACTCACTCATCCTCACAGTACCCGTACACAGAACAGGAAGTACTCATTCATCCTCACAGTACCTGTACACAGAACAGGAAGTACTCACTCATCCTCACAGTACCTGTACACAGAACAGGAAGTACTCATTCATCCTCACAGTACCTGTACACAGAACAGGAAGTACTCACTCATCCTCACAGTACCTGTACACAGAACAGGAAGTACTCACTCATCCTCACAGTACCTGTACACAGAACAGGAAGTACTCATTCATCCTCACAGTACCCGTACACAGAACAGGAAGTACTCACTCATCCTCACAGTACCCGTACACAGAACAGGAAGTACTCACTCATCCTCACAGTACCCGTACACAGAACAGGAAGTACTCATTCATCCTCACAGTACCCGTACACAGAACAGGAAGTACTCACTCATCCTCACAGTACCCGTACACAGAACAGGAAGTACTCACTCATCCTCACAGTACCTGTATACAGAACAGGAAGTACTCATTCATCCTCACAGTACCTGTATACAGAACAGGAAGTACTCATTCATCCTCACAGTACCTGTATACAGAACAGGAAGTACTCATTCATCCTCACAGTACCTGTACACAGAACAGGAAGTACTGACACTTTGTCTCTGACGTCTGTCTGTTAATCTTTAGTGTCTTTAAAGTCTCAGCTTCAAACCAGTAACAAAGTACATTTACTCAGGTACTTGTACTTCACTTGAGTATTTTTATTTGACACATGACTTTTTCTACTTTTACTCCCTGACATCTCATTCACATATCGTGTATTAGTACACAGTTTAGTATTAGTACTTTAACAGTATAGTATTAGTACTTTAACAGTGCGGTATTAGTACTTTAACAGTGTGGTATTAGTACTTTAACAGTTTAGTATTAGTACTTTAACAGTGCGGTATTAGTACTTTAACAGTTTAGTATTAGCACTTTAACAGTTTAGTATTAGTACTTTAACAGTGCGGTATTAGTACTTTAACAGTTTAGTATTAGTATTTTAACAGTATAGTATTAGTACTTTAACAGTATAGTATTAGTACTTTAACAGTGCGGTATTAGTACTTTAACAGTGCAGTATTAGTACTTTAACAGTATAGTATTAGTACTTTAACAGTGTGGTATTAGTACTTTAACAGTGCAGTATTAGTACTTTAACAGTATAGTATTAGTACTTTAACAGTGCGGTATTAGTACTTTAACAGTTTAGTATTAGTATTTTAACAGTATAGTATTAGTACTTTAACAGTGCGGTATTAGTACTTTAACAGTGCAGTATTAGTACTTTAACAGTAAAGTATTAGTACTTTAACAGTGTGGTATTAGTACTTTAACAGTGCAGTATTAGTACTTTAACAGTATAGTATTAGTACTTTAACAGTGCGGTATTAGTACTTTAACAGTGCGGTATTAGTACTTTAACAGTTTAGTATTAGTACTTTAACAGTGCGGTATTAGTACTTTAACAGTATAGTATTAGTACTTTAATAGTGCGGTATTAGTACTTTAACAGTTTAGTATTAGTACTTTAACAGTATAGTATTAGTACTTTAACAGTGCGGTATTAGTACTTTAACAGTGTGGTATTAGTACTTTAACAGTGCGGTATTAGTACTTTAACAGTTTAGTATTAGTACTTTAACAGTGCGGTATTAGTACTTTAACAGTATAGTATTAGTACTTTAATAGTGCGGTATTAGTACTTTAACAGTTTAGTATTAGTACTTTAACAGTGTGGTATTAGTACTTTAACAGTGTGGTATTAGTACTTTAACAGTATAGTATTAGTACTTTAACAGTTTAGTATTAGTACTTTAACAGTGTGGTATTAGTACTTTAACAGTTTGGTATTAGTACTTTAACAGTGTGGTATTAGTACTTTAACAGTTTAGTATTAGTACTTTAACAGTGTGGTATTAGTACTTTAACAGTATAGTATTAGTACTTTAACAGTGTGGTATTAGTACTTTAACAGTTTAGTATTAGTACTTTAACAGTGTGGTATTAGTACTTTAACAGTTTAGTATTAGTACTTTAACAGTGTGGTATTAGTACTTTAACAGTATAGTATTAGTACTTTAACAGTGCGGTATTAGTACTTTAACAGTATAGTATTAGTACTTTAATAGTGCGGTATTAGTACTTTAACAGTATAGTATTAGTACTTTAACAGTGCGGTATTAGTACTTTAACAGTGTGGTATTAGTACTTTAACAGTATAGTATTAGTACTTTAATAGTGCGGTATTAGTACTTTAACAGTATAGTATTAGTACTTTAACAGTGTGGTATTAGTACTTTAACAGTGCGGTATTAGTACTTTAACAGTGTGGTATTAGTACTTTAACAGTTTAGTATTAGTACTTTAACAGTGTGGTATTAGTACTTTAACAGTATAGTATTAGTACTTTAACAGTGTGGTATTAGTACTTTAACAGTTTAGTATTAGTACTTTAACAGTGTGGTATTAGTACTTTAACAGTTTAGTATTAGTACTTTAACAGTGTGGTATTAGTACTTTAACAGTATAGTATTAGTACTTTAACAGTGCGGTATTAGTACTTTAACAGTATAGTATTAGTACTTTAATAGTGCGGTATTAGTACTTTAACAGTATAGTATTAGTACTTTAACAGTGCGGTATTAGTACTTTAACAGTGTGGTATTAGTACTTTAACAGTATAGTATTAGTACTTTAATAGTGCGGTATTAGTACTTTAACAGTATAGTATTAGTACTTTAATAGTGCGGTATTAGTACTTTAACAGTGTGGTATTAGTACTTTAACAGTGTGGTATTAGTACTTTAACAGTGTAGTATTAGTACTTTAACAGTGCGGTATTAGTACTTTAACAGTGCGGTATTAGTACTTTAACAGTGTAGTATTAGTACTTTAACAGTGTGGTATTTTGTAGTACTTGTATGTGGAGCTGACTTCTGCTGTGTTTTCCTTTCAGTGGTTGAAGAGTTGCAGGTTCAGATCCTGAAGCTGCTGCTCAACAACAAAGACAAAACAACGGTACGTTCACTTCATTCTGTGTGTTGGTGTGTGTTGGTGTGTGTGTTGGCGTGTGTTGGTGTGTGTGTTGGTGTGTGTGTTGGTGTGTGTGTTGGTGTGTGTTGGCGTGTGTTGGCGTGTGTTGGTGTGTGTGTTGGTGTGTGTGTTGGCGTGTGTTGGCGTGTGTTGGTGTGTGTGTTGGTGTGTGTGTTGGCGTGTGTGTTGGCATGTGTGTTGGTGTGTGTGTTGGCGTGTGTTGGCGTGTGTTGGTGTGTGTGTTGGCGTGTGTTGGTGTGTGTTGGCGTGTGTTGGTGTGTGTGTTGGCATGTGTGTTGGTGTGTGTTGGTGTGTGTTGGCGTATAGATCACAACTGCAGAGTGAGAAGTGACGTTCGCCTCTTTCAGGCCTCGTTTTGTGTGAAGGCAGTGTTTATAAATGAGACCTCTGGTGACTGTGGAGGCCATTGGAGTACAGTGAACTCATTGTCATGTTTGAGATGATGTGAGCTTTGTGACATGGTGCGTTATCCTGCTGGAAGTAGCCATCAGAAGATGGGTACACTGTGGTCATAAAGGGATGGACACGCTCAGCAACAATACTCAGGTAGGCTGTGGTGTTTAAACCATGCTCAGTTGGTACTAAGAAAATCTCCCCCACACCATTACACCACCAGCAGCAGCAGCCTGAAGCGTTGATACAAGGCAGGATGGATCCATGCTTCCATCTGAATGTGGTTTTTCCAATCTTCTATTGTCCAGTTTTGGTGAATTGTAGCCTCAGTTTCCTGTTGTTAGCTGACAGGAGTGGCACCTGGTGTGGTCTTCTGCTGCTGTAGCCCATCTGCTTCAAGGTTGGACAAGGTGTTGTTGCTTCAGAGATGCTCTTCTGCACACCTTGGTTGGAACCAGTGCTTATTTGACTTCCTGTTGCCTTTCTATCATCTTGAACCAGTCTGGCCATTCTCCTCTGACCTCTGGCATCAACAAGGCATTTTGGCTCACTGGATATTTGCTCTTTTTGGGACCATCCTCTGTAAACCCTAGAGATGGTTGTGCTGAAAATCCCAGTAAATACTCAGACCAGCCTGTCTGGCACCAACAACCATGCCACGTTCAAAGACACTTAAATCACCTTTCTTCATCATTCTGATGCTCCATTTGAACTTCAGCAGCTCGTCTTCACCACGTCCACATGACTAAATGTGAATGAGCTGCTGACACCTACTGAATAGGTAACGTAAGGTAAAACTTGAATGTCTTCTGGGGGCGCTTTGGGATACAGACAGTAGTCATAATTAAAACAAAACAGACAGTACAATACAAACACACAGAATCCAGTATGACACACTGTCAGGGATAAATCATGGACATTAGTGGTCATCGCTGGTTCAGATCAGCAGACAGAACAAAGGATGATTTGTAACGCTTAGTGCTTCATTTAGGGAGGCAAAACCTCCGCCCTGATGGAAGCATGTGAAACTCAACATGGAAGGGTACCTAATAAAGTGGCCGGAGAGTGTATATTCTAACACATCCTGACGTCAGACAGTGGATAATGATGGAGATCAGAGCAGCTCTTTAACTGTAAATGAATGTGAATGTGTTCAGAAAAGTGAAGCGGCACTCTGACTAAGACTCTGATCACTGAGCAGCTGATTGAAAGGACAATTATAAAGTCTGCAGTGTAGCGTGTTATTGTGTTCGCTGGGCCGGCGTCTGCCTGATTAAATGTTCACACACTGAATCGACAGCTCGCCTGAGTCTCCGCCCCTCAGTCACTGTGGATTAAAAAAAGCCTCGTGAGGTTTCCTGCTCTGAGCTGAGGTTTGATCACATCCTCTGTCTGTGACTGGATGTTTAATTAATGTTGGACGCAGGTGACGGCGTTCGTCTGCCTCTCTGTCTCCTCTCAGCTCACACTGGTTTATTGTCTGTGGATTGATCTGATCAGTTTTCTGTGTGTGTGTGTGTGTGTGTGTGTGTGTGTCTCTCTCTCTCTCAGGGAGAAGCCTCTCGATACATTTTCCTCAATAAGTTCAGGAAGTTCCTCCAGGAAAATGCCAGCAACAGAGGGGTAAGAGGCACTCCCTGTCATCACACAGTGTTTCCTGTCTGTACAGTGTGACGTCATGTTCACAGTCCCCCAATAATGAAGCAGTTCATGTTAATTACTTGTTGTTATTTTAAATGAGCTCTTCTGTTGAGTGTGACCTTCCATCCGTCACCAGTCCCTGAACTCTGCCACCTCACTGACTGAAATAATTCTCCGTACACTGCTGTGGACCCTAAGAGTTAATATTTTTACACTTTATCAACGAATCATTTTGCACAGAAAGAGAAAACAAAGCGGTGCAGTAAATGTATCCTGTGGACACACTGGAAGTGTAGTTCAGCCTGCATGAGTCAAATTATGCTGCCGTTCAAAAACATAAAATATTAAATTAAGATGCTTCAAACTGAGCTGGTACAGACTCGTCCACCAGCTTCATTTAGCTGTGATATGATGTCAATTCTGCAGATCACATGATTTACAGAAGCAATAATGGTAGTGCATCCTCTTCTTTCACCACGGTGAATAAAGATCCCATTGCATTAAACTGCAGTGTGATCATTGATTGCAACGACGCTGGCAGAGCGCAGCTTCAAAAAGTCCAGGTGTTGAGACAAATCATAAACTGACCTCTGGTGCAGAATCAGGTGATCATCATCCAGGGTGTTTATTTTTCCTCATTTATCACCATGACCTCGGCCATGTTGCGGTAAAGATACAGTCAGACGTGCCTCATGTTGATGGAGAAGACCAAACTATTTTGGAACGTCGGTGCGTCTCTGTGAGTCTGTGTGTGTTTCTGTACCAGCGTATTTGAACCTGTGTGTGTTTGTGTGTTTGAGCAGCACCCCACAGCTCTGTGTCCTCCAGAGTACATGGTGTGTTTCCTCCACCGCCTCATCACAGCCGTGAGAGCGAGCTGGGACGAAGGCAGCAGGAAGACTCTGAGCAGCATCAGCAGTGAAGGTACAACAACACACTCGTTACAAAGCTTTAAACAGCCCTGTGACACGGCAGGAGATTTTTTCATCTGTTTCAGCTGCAGGTTTTCTCAGGACGAGGAGAGGAACATAAAACTAGATGAATCTGAATATTTAAATCTTTTACTGCAGATGTAGATGAATGAACATCAGTGAGAACAAAGCACCCAGCCCTGAGTACGAATAAATCCACAACACTTTAATACTGCAGGGTTTCCCACACATTCATTTATCTGTGGCGTCTGACCACGATATCTGGCGCCACGTATTGATTCTGTGTGTTTGTAGCTGGACCCTTGATCAGGAGCGCCGCTGGAATGTATAAAGTGTCTGGTTATTCATTGCTCCACGCTGTTTGGAGCACAGAGCGACACTGAGCACAGACAGAGCAGCAGAACGTCAAAGTGAAACCTCACTCGCCTCTGCAGCAGCTGCTCCTCTCTTCCATTGATCTGATATGATCGGCTCTGATCAGATATCTAGCCTGCTAATTAAACGCAACAAACTGCTGCTGAGGATTAAAGAACTCACGAACAGTTCTGCCTCCGCTGCGTTCACAAACCCACAAAAACCTAAAAATTGATATTTGGGTGATACATGATATATATCTTGGTATTTTCTACAAAATGGGCGACATGTTCAGCCAAACCAAACCAAACCAAACCAAACCAGAAAAGGGGTACGCAGAAGATTCTATGGAAACACTGAACTGTAAGAAGTGAAGTGACTAATGTGGCTTATTTTTAATGTTAATCTGTGTGATGTCATGTTTCGTCTCCTCAGTGAAGGTTCATGATAAACTCTGTGTGTGTGTGTGTGTGTGTGTGTGTGTGTGTGTGTGTGTGATGATGATGATGATGATGATGATGATGAAGCTTTATAACTGTGATGAAGGTTGTTGATGATGAGCTCAGTGTGTCTTCTGTCTGTTTGTATCTCTTCTTTTAATTCTCCTCCCTCTGTGACTCTGTCCGTCTCCAGAGGCCTACGTCCCCCCCCAGCTCTTCTACAACGGGAAGGTGGACTACTTTGACCTGCAGAGACTGGGGGGGCTCCTGTCCCACCTGAAGAAAACACTCAAAGGTCTGTAAAGCCCTTTTTATCCAGAGATGGCGCTATAGAGCCGCTACAAAGTCCCGTCTTTACATCTGCTTTGTATTTTTACACAGAACCAAACGACGGCGGCATCATGTCGCTGCAGTGTGTGATTTTAGACACCATGATGACATAATCGGAATCAAAAGAGGCGTGACATGTAACACAACAGTGTCAGCCTCTAGTGTGACATATAGCACATGTGTCTGCAGCTCTTTATAAACAATAACCATGGCACTAACATGTCAGTAACAATCATGTACTGTCCCTGATATAAGGCATTTTCAGCTGCTGTTCTTTTTCTTTGAGTTAGCTGCTAACTGCTAACAGCTGCTTTTTAATTCTCCCACGGTGGGTCACACACTTTGTCAAAATGTCACACCCTCTACACCCATGGTCACTTCCTGCCGCCTGTCCCTTCCACACAGGCTGTAATTTAGCGCTGTTATTATCTCCACTGCCGGCTCAGAGGCAGCTCTGTCCCCCGGCTGTGATCATACCTTTTTATACAGAACAGCGAGGTGGAACTACAGTGACACGTTCCCGCCTCGAGCTTGTGTCTGTGTCCACAGAGGGTTAAACAGGTCAGGATGTCTCACTGTGAGTCCTTCAACATCACAGTATGAACTCAGTGCGGCTGCACCTTCACAGCACCTACAAGCTTTTAAAGTGAGAACTACCTAAACCAGCCCAAACTGGGTCAGAGCATGATGTCATCAGCTGGCGTCTATGTCACCATGGCGACTTTTAAGAAGGTGGTTTAGGGACAGAAAGGGGGAGACTGCGTTCACACGGTCCAACGCATCCACCACCGACAGGAAACTGAAAAAATGCTGCCATGATGCAAAGAAGCAAAATGACACAAACAGCTCCAGCTGCTCCACTTTTTATGTTTTGACATGATGTTATGACGCGTTTATCAGAGTCTGTGCAGCCGCATGTCAACAAGGAGTGTTAGCGAATATTTATTTTCATAGAGTCCAGTTCAGACCAAAGATCGGTGACGACATGAAACAGTTTTAGAACGTTGCAGAAAAGTGTCAGCGGTGTGAACTGGCCGGTCTGAGCTCGACTCAAGCCAGCTGAAGGTGTCACCTGACACTCAGCTGGTCACATGGGCGGCGGCTGGTTTTAAAGCACGTCACCTGTTTCAACAGCCAATCAGCTTGTAGTGAAGTCCACTGGTCACATTCGTCTCATGGTAGTCACTTCCTGTCAGCGTTACAGATCAGAAGCACAGAGAGTTGTTGACTAGAGATGATACGCCGTCTCATGGTGGTCACTTCCTGTCAATGTTACAGATCAGAAGCACAGAGAGTTGTTGACTAGAGATGATACGCCGTCTCATGGTGGTCACTTCCTGTCAGCGTTACAGATCAGAAGCACAGAGAGTCGTTGACTAGAGATGATACGCCGTCTCATGGCGGTCACTTCCTGTCGACGTTACAGATCAGAAGCACAGAGAGTCGTTGACTAGAGATGATACGCCGTCTCATGGCGGTCACTTCCTGTCGACGTTACAGATCAGAAGCACAGAGAGTCGTTGACTAGAGATGATACGCCGTCTCATGGCGGTCACTTCCTGTCGACGTTACAGATCAGAAGCACAGAGAGTCGTTGACTAGAGATGATACGCCGTCTCATGGCGGTCACTTCCTGTCGACGTTACAGATCAGAAGTACAGAGAGTTGTTGACTAGAGATGATACGCCGTCTCATGGCGGTCACTTCCTGTCGACGTTACAGATCAGAAGCACAGAGAGTCGTTGACTAGAGATGATACGCCGTCTCATGGCGGTCACTTCCTGTCGACGTTACAGATCAGAAGCACAGAGAGTCGTTGACTAGAGATGATACGCCGTCTCATGGTGGTCACTTCCTGTCGACGTTACAGATCAGAAGCACAGAGAGTCGTTGACTAGAGATGATACGCCGTCTCATGGTGGTCACTTTCTGTGAACCAGCAGCTTTTTATTACGTTACAGAACAGAGCGTTGACAGTAATTGTTTGTTTCAGCTAGTCTTGTCGTGAGTTTTTGGTCTGAACTGGACTTAGAGACATAAACAAGTGAGAGGGAATATTGTGTTTTTCAGAAAGACGGTAAAAAAAACCCAACTGTAACATTTAGTGCATTTAGACGTCGTCATTCACACAGTTTAATTTTCCCAGTACAGTTCCAGAGGATCGTCTTTATTTCATCTGTGAGGATTCAAATCTGCTCCTGATGATGATCTGAGTTAAAGTGTTAGAATTACTGTGAGCTTGATGAAGAGGAGGATAACTGAGCTCCACTAGAGGGAGGAATCACTTCCTGTTACAGACACTGAGATATGAACATTTGTTTGTCGTGTTCAGAATATTTTTTATTTGTTCTCTGTTTTCCTCCGTGAGATGTCTCACAATGAAGCTTCATGAATGTTGAGATGTTTAACAAATCTAGAGGTGGTCAGGTGACTCAGCAGGTGGTCAGGTGACTCAGCAGGTGGTCAGGTGACTCAGCAGGTGGTCAGGTGACTCAGCAGGTGGTCAGGTGACTCAGGAGAGTGGCAGTTGTGTTAATATGAAACACAAGCAGAGAGCAGGATGAGGGTTCCTCCTACAGCAGCTGTGTGTGGCAGTAGGTGTGTAATGAGGACCGATGGTCTCTGGGCTGACTCACTGTACACTGAGCGATATGCTGCCAGAGAAGAGCGAGCGACACGGCTGGAATCAATTACCTGCTGCTCAGCCTCATTAATTTCCATTTCCCTGAGAGGAGGAGCCGCTCCCTTCAGAGGAGACACAAGGGAGGTGCTTCAGGAGTCACTCATCAGAGAGCAGAGGAACTTTACAGCTGAGGGCAGCACAAAAGTCTGTTCTTCATCAGCTCACAGCTCTGACATCACGTCACAGAAGGATGAATGGAGAAAATAAGCAGCTATTAATAACATTGATGGAATGAAGTGGAGTCTGGAGCTCGACGTATGTTCACTCAGGAGAGGAACAGGAGACCTGGAGTTGTTGCTGCACTGTTGTCCTGACTTTATAGATAAAGGTGTTCGAGACACAGGATGTGGTTATCGTTGTCTGAGGTGTTGAGATGATCCTGCCCCTCTGTGATGATTCAGACACTCACTGATGTAGCAGTTAGCAGTTAGCAGTTAGCTTAGCTATCAGCAGGTCACTGATTGTTCAGGTGAGTTCGTTCTTCTTACGCCCAGATCACACAGACGGACCGCACAGCCTGTTTTTTTTTTTTTAAATTAAATGCCACTAGTAAAAAAATGCTCTTTTTGCCTTTTTACTGTTGCTAAGCAACAACCCCATCACCTCCTTACCCTAACCTTCCTGTCAAATCAATCTACAGTTTTATATTTAGTTAATTATTTATTTCACAGTAATTAGTAGCTAGTTACTAAAATGGACCAACCCGGTTTCACTGCGAAGTCGTCCAAAACCGGCGTTGGGTCAGTGACTTCTGATGTCAGACACCAACGTCAAAAATCCTTTCATGTCAGCATGATATGCAGCTGGTCACTGTTTTTGTTTAACAACATCCGGTGGCGTGAGGGGAAAATGAGGCGGGACAACAACTTAAGTTTAAGGGGTGGAAGTCCAACAGTCACGAACTTTCACCCAGGAGGCCGGTGTTAACTTCCTGTCAGATTTTAAAGCCAAACCCTGTTCTTTTTGTTGGCTAAACATAACAACGTGTGTGTGTTGGCTAAACGTAATCAAGTGTGTGTATTAGCTAAACGCAAACATGTGTGTGTGTCGCCTAAACGTAACCACGTGTGTGTGTTAAACGTAACCATGTGTGTGTGTCGCCTAAACATAACCACGTGTGTGTGTTAAACGTAACCACGTGTGTGTGTTAAACGTAACCACGTGTGTGTTGGCTAAACGTAATCAAGTGTGTGTATTAGCTAAACGTAAACATGTGTGTGTGTCGCCTAAACGTAACCACGTGTGTGTGTTAAACGTAACCACGTGTGTGTGTTGGCTAAACGTAACCACGTGTGTGTTGGCTAAACGTAATCAAGTGTGTGTATTAGCTAAACGTAAACGTGTGTGTGTCGCCTAAACGTAACCACGTGTGTGTGTTAAACGTAACCACGTGTGTGTTGGCTAAACGTAATCAAGTGTGTGTATTAGCTAAACGTAAACATGTGTGTGTGTCGCCTAAACGTAACCACGTGTGTGTGTTAAACGTAACCACGTGTGTGTTGGCTAAACGTAATCAAGTGTGTGTATTAGCTAAACGTAAACATGTGTGTGTGTCGCCTAAACGTAACCACGTGTGTGTGTTAAACGTAACCACGTGTGTGTGCTGGCTAAACGTAATCACCTGTATGCATTAGCGAAATGTAACCGTGTGTGTTGGCTAAACGTAAACATGTGTGTGTGTCGGCTAAACGTAACCGTGTGTGTTGGCTAAACGTAACCGTGTGTGTTGGCTAAACGTAACCACGTGTGTGTGTTGGCTAAATGTAATCACGTGTATGTATTAGCGAAACGTAACCACGTGTGTGTGTTGGCTAAACGTAACCACGTGTGTGTGTTGGCTAAACGTAATCACGTGTATGTATTAGCGAAACGTAACCACGTGTGTGTGTTGGCGAAACGTAACCACGTGTGTGTGTCGGCTAACTTTGACAGCAGTAGACAAAGTGCTTTTATTTTGAAAGAGACTGTATGCGAACTGTACATTTCCTGTGAAAACAGACGATGCATGTGACAGAGCAGCTGAACACGTCTCGCATCATGTGTTTTAACTTTACATCCTCATCCTGGTTTCCAGGTGATGAAGTAGGGCTGGGCGCTATGACAGAATTTTCATAAAAATCTCAGTTTCACTGAATTTGACGGTGTTTTGCTCGGGTTCGTCCCACTTGACATGCTGCTGTGTTGTGCTGTGGCCTATTCAAGTGCCATAATTTGTTATTTACGTGACAACACCTGAACACAACACAGGCTCCGCTCCATTAGTGCTATGCTTGGTTATTAATGTCTCGGACACGGGTCGTGTTTGGTCAGGAAAATGAGGCCTGAGCCGTGCTCTGGTGTGCTCACCTGTGTGTGTGTGTGTGTGTGCGTGCGTGCGCGCATCGGGGTGAAATTCCGCCGTGCACGATATAGAGAGCAGAGGAGAGTTGTAAATGGTGGTGCGCTGCTGCTAGTTGCATTCAAGGGAAACACTGCTCTTTTTGGTTTGAGTTCTTCTGGGTCATCGTGTACAGTTGCTTTGCTTTCAGGACTCTCTCCAGCTGCCATTGTGGCCTCTAGACTTTTCTCTGTGCTCTCTCTCTCTCGCCGGCTCTAGCACGCCTGTGGTGTGCAGCAGTGAAATGGGTCCCCACTGAAACACATTCCCGCCACGTATGTTCTGGACATTGTTTGGGCTATTCACCTGTATTGTGGTGTATGAAAAATTCATATCATAACGAAAATAAATAGCGGTTTTCGGTACGAACGGGTATACCGCACAGCCCTATGATGAAGACTCATGACGTCATGTTTGAGTTGTCATGACAACAACAATCATGTCAGATGTGTTTTTAGTGTTTTTATGTATGAAACTGTTGGACAGTCAGACGTACAGCAGGACTGTTTGATACTGAAACACGTGGAGTGTGTTTAAATACTGTTTTTACTCTGCACACTTCAGTCCTCTCTTTTTATCCACCTTTTCCTCTCTTTGTCCCTCCTCCTCCTCCTCCTCCTCCTCCTCCTCCTCTTCCTCCTCCTCTCTACCTGCATTTAATCAGGCCTTGATTAACAGTCTCCATCTTTGCGCTCTGTAAATCACAGGCTCATTCATCACCCACGAGCCACTCTCATGATGTTGTGTCATCTGCTGTTAACCAAGTGTGACCTCATTTATTGATTAGCTGACTAATCAATCTGATTGAACACCAGGCACGGCTTTTCAATCTGCATAAGGTACACGTGAGAGGAAGGAAACACACGAGGCGGCTTCTGTTGGCAGAGAGCTGAGGAGGAGGAAGACTTTTTATTTTAATTTGACCAGGACAAAATCTCTTTTTCCAGAGTGTCCTGGCCGAGACAGACAGACAGACAGACAGACAGACAGACAGCATAGAACAAAAATACGAAATAAAAAAATCGACAGCTCTAAAACAAAAAGTATAAAACTCCTGATGAGACAGTCTGTAGTATCTGCTGTAAATGAGCCATAAAAACATAAACTACACATGATCACAACCACCAGCTTAAATACACCCTGACACATGTACACTCACTGGCCACTTTATTAGGTACACCTTGCTGGTACAGGGTTGGACCCCCTTTATAATTCTTGGTGTCACAGATTCAACAAGGTGCTGGAAACATTCCTCAGAGATGTTGGTCCAAGTAGCCATCAGAAGATGGGTACACTGTGATCATAAAGGGATGTACACGCTCAACAACAATACTCAGGTAGGCTGTGGTGTTTAAACCATGCTCAGTTGGTACTAAGAAAATCTCCCCCACACCATTACACCACCAGCAGCAGCCTGAAGCATTGATACAAGGCAGGATGGATCCATGCTTCCATCTGAATGTGGTTTTTCCAATCTTCTATTGTCCAGTTTTGGTGAATTGTAGCCTCAGTTTCCTGTTGTTAGCTGACAGGAGTGGCACCTGGTGTGGTCTTCTGCTGCTGTAGCCCATCTGCTTCAAGGTTGGACAAGGTGTTGTTGCTTCAGAGATGCTCTTCTGCACACCTTGGTTGGAACCAGTGCTTATTTGACTTCCTGTTGCCTTTCTATCATCTTAAACCAGTCACTTCAATCACCTTTCTTCATCATTCTGATGCTCCGTTTGAACTTCTGCTGTCACCTGTTAATGAGCAGCTGAACAGGTGTACCTAATAAAGAGGCCAGTGAGTGCAGATGACTGCAAACAACAATCTTGCAGCAGAGCTTTAAAACGGCTGAGAGGAACCATTGAGAACAGCCTTAAGTCCTCGTGCAGAAGAAGGAAGGCTCGTCGGCCAGTCTCCACACTAACCCTCAGTACAGACAATAAAAACGTGTAAATGGAGAGCAGAGACCGTTTCAGTTTTTTACTTAATGTACAGACATATTTATGCTGGAAGTACGACAAGAATCGCTCTGTAAACCAGCGAATGCTAAAGTTTCGACACACACTTAACACACAGTAAACACACATTAGTGAAGTGAAGTCTGTTTGTGTTCAGCCTGAACATGGTGTCCTTTATAAACAAGAACCTGTATGTGTGTTTGACCTTAGAGTTTCACTGAGATGCCTGCCTGCCTGTCTGTCTGTCTGCCTGTCTGTCTGCCTGTCTGTCTGTCTGTCTGTCTGTCTGCCTGTCTGTCTGTCTGTCTGTCTGTCTGTCTGTCTGTCTGTCTGCCTGTCTGTCTGTGTGAGAATAAATCATATCTGAGATTTCCTGGACGCAGGTGTCAGGATCAAACTGAACTGTTGCATTAATATCACGTACTGTATTTTTTTATGTCCACCAGATGACTTGGCCAGTAAAGCCAACATCATCATCGACCCTGCGGAGATCCAGGCCACGTCTATGGACGACCTGGACGAGGACGAGGAGAGCGGAGCAGCTCAGGTTTCCTTTTGTCTTTCTCTTTGTGTACTCCAGTCTGCACACACTTTTATATTTTATATCAGAGTTGGATTTCAGCAACAGCCAAATGCTGCTGAAATATGCAGGTGGCTGCCAGATATTCTCTCCAGCCAAACAACAGTGGTCATCTGTGGAGGGGCTGCTCCATTCTCAGTCCAGCAGCTACAAAAGTTTATATCCAGCCATGTTAAATGAAACCCAGCTCCTAAAAGACAGGATGCAGTGATCTGTTAATCCTGTTTGACCTTTACTAACCCCTAACCCTTCATCAATACAATTCAGTTCATTCAGTGCAGCTCAGAGATATTTAATGTTCAAACGATTATTATTTGTGTGATTTGCTTTTTATAGGTTTTGTTTTAAAGAACAGACAGAAGTGTCAGCTGGACACACACACACTTCAAGTAAACTTAAAACACAAATGACGACAGGATCCTTCTTAAAAAACAAAATCTACGTACGCACACACAACACACGTGTACACATACGTATATACACGTGTACACACGCGCTCATCCATACACACACATCCTGTCAACCTATATTCATTCTGCGCTGACAACAACAACAACAACAACAACATCCCATAAAATCAAGAAGTCCTCACGACCCCTGCAAAGCTTTGTTGACCCCTAGAGGGGGATGGGCCCCCAGTATGGGAGCCTGTGATGTACATAATAAGAACAATAAAATTAAATTAAAAAATACGATAAAAAATAAATAAATAAAAATGATAATGTAAAAGCTACAGCACAAATAAAAAGAATCATTTTGAAAATAAAATTTTGTCTTTGATAAAAGACAAAATATATTTTTACAATTTTTAATTTTTTGTCTTAATTTGAAAAATTAAGATTTAAAAAATATAAATCATATTTAATCAGACTGAGTTTATAGAATCAAACGAGGGAAAACAGCTGTTGATGAAGCTCATGACTTCCTCACGATTTATTAATCTGTGCGTCTGTAACCACAGAGGCCGTTTGGTGCGGCGGCGATGGGCGGAGCTCTGGCGAGGCCCAGCTGGTTGAGTTCTCCCACTCTGGGTCGAGCCAATCGCTTCCTGAGCACGGCCGCCGTCAGTCTGATGACCCCCAGACGACCCCTCACACAGCCGGAGAAGGTGAAGGTTCGCACGCTCGCCGTGGAGCAGAGGACTGAAGAGGACAGTGAGTCACTAAATGCATCACACTGACCTCACTATGACATCATCAGGGGTGTGTAGTGTTGTCAGGACAGTGGAATTTCTAATGTCAATACAGTACCTCAAAAAATAGTGAAACTCTGAACCACTTCAGATTCCACGGGACAAAACTGACACAGAGGGCGTTAAAATTTAAAATGTGATGAAAAGATAAAAACATCAAAGACAGTCACTTTTCTTCTCTGCCCGTGATCACTGAGACACATCCCCTCTTTGTCTTACTAATTTGGTATCCTTGACAACAGCGCATAAATTCTTGAGGTAGTGCCAAACACGTTTTGTGAGGTCACAGTGACCTTTGACCACCAAATTCTAATCAGTTCATCCATAAGTTTAAGTCGACGTTTGTGCCAAATTTGAGGAAACTCTCTCAAGCTGTTCTTGAGATGTAACATTCACAAGAATGAGACAGATGCAAAGTCACTGTGACCTTTGACCTTTGACCTTTGACCACTGTTGTAGAATAAAGAGACTCAAAACACACAGGACCGGACATTTGAGGGTTTAAACAACAGTGTCAGTTCATAAATGTGTCACACTCCTACAAGCCTTCACACACACACACATGCACACACGCACACACACACACATTCAGAGGGGCTTCCTGTCACTTAAGCTGCTGTTTCCTGTTATTTAGATAATCAGTTCTGGGAACATTTGCTTCTCCTCACATACCCAAATTTGGTCAGAGTCATGTCAGGTCACCTGCACTACATCTTCCCCCCTCTGGGGGTCGTCCCACCCCCCCACTAAATAAAACAATCAGTCATTTGATCAATTAAACCATAAAATCAATGCAAAAACCCAGCAGCCTTTCACCCTCCTCAGTTAGCATCTGTTTGCTTGTCTGTAAATTCCTCCAGGACCCCCTCGGTAGTTTTCCGATGTATTTGTGGACGATCATATTCGAATGAGTTCAGTTTCATTTTATTTATTTAACCCATTTTTAACCAGAATCAGAATCTCTTTGTTATTGTAATTGCAATTGCAATGCAATTGAGGTCCTTGTACTTATGAGAGCTTTAAAATCAGGCAGAGACCAGGTCACGTAGATTCAACTCTTTCTGAAGGTTATTTTAAGTGAGAGGAGCAGAGCTCAGAAAAACTCTGCTCCCAGCTCAGTCTGAGAAACAGGAACAGACAACAGGACCAAGTGTTGAGATCTCAGACTGAAGCTACAGTCAGATCTCTGTTCATTCATTCATTCATTCATTCATCTTCTCACCGCTTCATCCTCTTGAGGGTCGTTGGGGGGTGGAGTCTATCCCAGCTGACACTGGGTGAGAGGCAGGGTTCAGCCTGGACAGGTCACCAGACTATCACAGGGCTGACACATAGAGACAGACAACCATTCACGCTCACATTCACACCTACGGACAATTTAGAGTCACCAATTAACCTGCATGTCTTTGGACTGTGGGAGGAAGCTGGAGCACCTGGAGGAAACCCACGCTGACACAGGGAGAACATGCAAACTCCGCACAGAAGGGCTCCCACACCCGGGATCAAACCGGCAACCCTCTTGCTGTGAGGCGAGAGTGCTAACCACCACACCACCGTGCCGCCCGATCTCTGTTCAATCAAAGTAAATATGTACGATGACAGTTTACCCAGTATGGCTCTATAAATGAACAAATACCCGTGACTGCGCCTATAAAAGGTCAAAGCCCTGGAATAAAGTGTACAGTGCTGAGTGAGGGCTTTACAGTCTGTAACAAACTTCAGTGTGCCATGATAGGCAGTGTCTAACATGTGCAGATGCATTCATGTTCAGCAG
The DNA here is from genome assembly GCF_041903045.1 of Epinephelus lanceolatus. Lineage (NCBI taxonomy): Eukaryota > Metazoa > Chordata > Actinopteri > Perciformes > Serranidae > Epinephelus > Epinephelus lanceolatus. The sequence continues at coordinate 52,928,500 of NC_135734.1, read as the reverse complement.
ATCACTGTAATCCAGAACTGGTAAAAACGTTGCAGCAGCCAGTATTTTTCTGTCAGTCAGAGGAGAAACAGCCTCAGCTTTTAAGAAGATCGTCAACCTGAGGTTTAAAAGACACAGAGTCATCACGCCAAATGCCGAGATACTGAGAGTCCTGAGTCCAAGTTGACATTTATGCCAAAATTGAAAAAATTCCCTCAAAATGTTCTTGAGATATGTTTGCATACGTACGTATGGATGGTCGGATAACATGAGAACATTACACTGTGGCCACAGCTGTCGTTCAGATGGTGGTTCAGAGGCATTCAAATAAACACAAGAAGTTTGTGCTCTAATAAAAAAAAAAAAAAAAAAAAAAAAGGGATCAGCACTCAGTGAATAATCCTCCTAAGCCCTACGATAAGCTATTATGGCAAGGCTTAACTATACAGACCCATGAGCAGTGATAACTAACATGTCTTTGGGGTCATCAGGTGGGAACCTCCTTTCACCGGTGTTTCGTCTAGTTGGTCCCACGACACCTCCAGGAGGCTAGACAGTGATCTCTGGCGTCCCAGAGACACTCCCCTAATGCCAGGTCTCACTGCTCCCCGCACCAACCCAACAACCTCCTTTACCTTACCTATACTACCACAGAGGAGGTAGACCCAGGGAAGGAAGCCTTGTTAGGCTATCACACTCCCCCGCCGGGTTAGGCTGTACAGTCTACCTCCCCAGGACGAGCCCTCACAACAATGACACCTCCAGGAGGCTGGACAGTGATCTCAGCCCAAACAGCACTGCCAACTTCAACCAAGCCCAGGCTCCGTTTATGCGAGCTCCAGGCAGAAGCAATGCTGATACTACCTTTACTAGCACATTCACCATACTCTATTTCACACGCTACATAGCATAATTACAATGTAAGCTAAAGTTAAAGGAGATAAATGAACTCACAGGATCAGCAAACACACTCACTTTGCAGCATGGTCTCAAACAAAATGGATTCAAATAGGCCACTCCCACACTTAAATAACCTTCCTCTTCCTGGATTTCCTTCTTACTTACACATGGCTTTCTCAGCCCAAACAGCACTGCCATCTTCAACCAAACCCAGGCTCCATACATGCGAGCTCCAGGTAGAGACAGTGCTGATACTAGCTTTCCTGTCACATTCACCATACTCTATTTCACACACTACATAGCATAACTATAATATAAGCTAAAGTTAAAGGAGCTAAATGAACTTACAGGATCAGCAAGCACACTCACCTTGCCGCATGGCCTCAAACAAAATGGATTCCAATAGGCCACTCCCACACTTAAATACTTCCTTTTCCTGGATTTCTCCTGACAGGAAGTGGATCTCTCCACCTGATCTCAAGGAGTTATGTGCCCTGCTTAGTAGTTCCCCCTGCTGGCCCCCAGTTGACATTATTTCTTCTGTAATAGATAAACTGGCTGCATTTAATTGCTTCATCTGACATTTCCCTCACTGTCTTCCTCAAATTCTGTCCCCGCACTCCGAGTTCCCCCAGGAGTGAGACAGTTGATCTTGCTATGAATCCCCTACACCCCACTTCCACTGGACAAATCCTAGTCTTCCATCCTCACTGCTCAGCTTCTGCTCCTAAGTCTGCATATCTAAGCTTTTTTCTTTCATAGGCTTCTTCCACTGAGTCTTCCCAAGGAACTGTCAGCTCAATGAAATAAACTATCTGTTGACTCACTGACCACAACACTAAGTCAGGCCTCTGCCTGGTACAGACTATTTCCTGAGGAACAACAAGCTTTCCCCCTAAATCTACTTGCATTTCCCAATCACAAGCACCTTCTAGGCGGCCACACCCTTGCCTCCTCACTAACTTATCCCTTCTGTATTTCTCTCCCTCACGGACAAACTGAATTACTAAACTCCTATCCTTAACACCTTCTGAATTCACCTGTCTTCGTTTCCCTTCGATGCCTGCAGCTAAACATTTCAACACCTGATTATGTCGCCATGTATATCGGCCTTGTGACAAGCCAACTTTACAGCCTGACAAAATATGCTTTAAAGTTGCGGTACGTGAACACAATGGGCATGATGGGTCCTCATTTACCCACAGTTTTAGGTTCTGGGGGGTTGGTAACACATTAAAGTAGCCCCTACCAGGAATCTAATACGATTCTCCTCCATACTCCACAGGTCCCTCCAACTAAGCTTCCTCTTCTCTACACTTTCCCAATTCAACCACTGTCCCTGTTTAGCCTGGGCCACTACCTTTGCACCCCTTACTATCTCTTCCTGTCTGCGTATCTGTTCTACAACCAGCTTTCTTTTATCTTTGAGGCCTGCTGTATTCCATACCGGTTTGCCTGAGCCAAGCCCCAGGCCTCCCCGGCCAAACTGAACATTACCTACAATCTCTGCATGTCTAAGAGCTGCCTCTGCCTCCTGAACTGCCGATCTTGGGTTCCACTTCCTCCCCTTGGTTGGATTTGGAACCACACTCCTAACTACCACGTCCTTACTCCCAGATAACAAGAGCTGATTACTTCCATTGCCATAGTAAATGCTAATGGAGAAATTGTACACCCTGCCATGATGCCTATTTCTAGCCTCTGCCAACCTGTTGTGAAACCTGCTGTACTTAGACACAACCTAATATCCTGAAAATATGCTTTCACTAAGTTAACAACTACCTGTGGCACTCTGAAGTAGTCAAACGCACTCCAAATGAGGCTGTGCGGTACTGAACCAAACGCATTTGCAAGATCTAAAAATATTACATGCAGGTCCCTTTTGTTAATCTTCGCTGCCTGAATCTGGTGCCAGATCATGCTAGTATGCTCTAAACACCCTGAAAAACCTGGTATTCCTGCCTTCTGCACCATGGTATCTATTAAGCTATTCCTTTCTAAGTAGCTAGCTAGTCTCTGCGCTACTACACTAAAGAAAATCTTCCCCTCCACATTCAAGAGAGAAATCATCCGGAATTGGCTAAGGTCCACAGACTCCTTCTCCTTAGGAATGAGGACACCCCCTGCCCTACGCCATGCTCTTGGTATAATTTGTTTTTCCCAAACTATTCTTAGCTGTTTCCACAAAAATGTAACCATATCAGGTGCACTTTTATAAACCCGGTAGGGGACTCCATTAGGCCCTGGGGCCGAAGAAGCCTTTGCACGCCTGACCACCTCCTGAACTTCCTTCCACCTAGGTGGCCTGACATCCATCTCATGCTCTATCCCTCCTAATGGAGGGATATCAGGTGGGAAACCTACTATCCTATTCTTCTCCAAATCTGAATACGTTTTTCTCAAATATTCTTCAACCTCTAACCTTTCTGCTTTAAGCTGCCCTCCCTTTTCCTGGCTGAACAATCCTTTAACAAACTTAAAAGGGTCCCTGAAAAAACCTGTCCTAGCATATTCCTTCTTCCTCCTCTTTTTCCTGAGATGCTCCGCCCTTCTAAGAACTGCTAGCCTGCTTCTCAACTCCTCTTGCAACACCTTAATTCCCTCCCTTTCTTCTTCTGTAGCCTTTTTCCACTGCTTTCTTAACTTAAAATTAACGTAAAGACTTTATTAAGTTTAAATGATTTGTAAACATCATGTCGTCATCTTATGACTAAACTTCACACAAATGTTTCAAGTCTAGTTCAGACCAAAGATTCACGCCGAGTCGAGTTGAAACAGACACAGAAAGCTGCTGGTTCACAGGAAGTGACCACCATGAGACGGTGTATCATCTCTAGTCAACGACTCTCTGTGCTTCTGATCTGTAACGTCGACAGGAAGTGACCACCATGAGACGGCGTATCATCTCTAGTCAACGACTCTCTGTGCTTCTGATCTGTAACGTCGACAGGAAGTGACCACCATGAGACGGCGTATCATCTCTAGTCAACGACTCTCTGTGCTTCTGATCTGTAACGTCGACAGGAAGTGACCACCATGAGACGGCGTATCATCTCTAGTCAACGACTCTCTGTGCTTCTGATCTGTAACGTCGACAGGAAGTGACCACCATGAGACGGCGTATCATCTCTAGTCAACGACTCTCTGTGCTTCTGATCTGTAACGTCGACAGGAAGTGACCACCATGAGACGGCGTATCATCTCTAGTCAACGACTCTCTGTGCTTCTGATCTGTAACGCTGACAGGAAGTGACCACCATGAGACGGCGTATCATCTCTAGTCAACGACTCTCTGTGCTTCTGATCTGTAACGTCGACAGGAAGTGACCACCATGAGACGGCGTATCATCTCTAGTCAACGACTCTCTGTGCTTCTGATCTGTAACGTCGACAGGAAGTGACCACCATGAGACGGCGTATCATCTCTAGTCAACAACTCTCTGTGCTTCTGATCTGTAACGCTGACAGAAAGTGACCACCATGAGACGGCGTATCATCTCTAGTCAACAACTCTCTGTGCTTCTGATCTGTAACGTCGACAGGAAGTGACCGCCATGAGACGGCGTATCATCTCTAGTCAACAACTCTCTGCGCTTCCGTTCTGATTTGCAGCTTTTTGGCCATTTGACCAGCTGAGTGTCAGGTGACATCATCAGCCGGCTTGAGTCGAGCTCAGACCAGCTGCTGCTACTTTTCCCTGCTATGTTCTAAAATGGTTTCATTGTTTTTGTGAGCCTTTGGTCTGAACTGGACTTTAGGGATAAAATGATGAAGTGACATTTTATATCCAAACGGTCAAAAGTCAGCTTGACTGTGACATCATCATGTTTTAGTGTGAGAGAAAGTTGATGGGTGGGCGGAGTCATACAGCCACCAGGTGGTGATTCTGATTTCTGAAATAATTGGGACATTATTGTTGCAGAGTCAGACTGCTGCATGCTGCCTTGGTTTCCTCCTCTTCCTGTGAGGAGCCTCTCTCTAACTGACTGGTGTATGAAGTCTTATTAAAGACAGTGTGATGCTGATGAAACAGCCGTCACCACTGGATCCTGCAGAGCACCCTACACCTGTCCTCTCTTACTCATCGTCAACTTTTCGGTTCCTCTTCAACCTGCAGTCGAGGGAAGCCATGGTAACGACGGCCTGTTGCTGGGACGACCACTAGAGGAGCCCGATCAGCCAATCACAGACAAGTCCCTGCTGGAGATAGTTGACGGGATCGTGATGATGTACAACCTGAGTGTCCACCAGCAGCTGGGGAAGGTGAGTCTTTGTTTACACACCTGTGTGTGTTTGTACTTCCTGTTCATGGCAGGAGCTCTGTTTGGTTACCAGGAGAATATTTTGGGATCTCAACACATCCACGTCCTTTGAAGAAGAGGATTTACGGGCGGGTCAGACAGGGCTGAATATTATAATGTGAGGTGAGCGTCTGTCAGGATCCAAACACAAAAGGTTAATGTTGCATATTTTATGCATATGTAAGAATCTGACCTTCACACAGAGACTCTGATAAACTCTGAAGTGTGACTGTGAGTCGTCTCCTGCATGCTGACTGATCTGAATACAGACTTTAGTCGCGGTGATGTCATTTTTCTTACAACATCTTAAAGAACAACTGCAGCATTTTTCAACCTGGAGCCTGTTTCTTCATGTTTTGTGTCAAAGTGACTGAAACTGGACAGATAGGGTATCAGAGGGGTTAAAAGCTCTGAGGGACACAGGCAGCAGTTTGTGCAGATGGGTGACGGCATATCATGCCTAGACATGACTGTGGGGGTCCCACAGGGGTCAGTATGAGGTCCCACAGGGGTCAGTATGAGGTCCCACAGGGGTCAGTATGAGGTCCCACAGGGGTCAGTATCAGGTCCCACAGGGGTCAGTATGAGGTCCCACAGGGGTCAGTATGAGGTCCCACAGGGGTCAGTATGAGGTCCCACAGGGGTCAGTATGAGGTCCCACAGGGGTCAGTATCAGGTCCCACAGGGGTCAGTATGAGGTCCCACAGGGGTCAGTATGAGGTCCCACAGGGGTCAGTATCGGGTCCCACAGGGGTCAGTATGAGGTCCCACAGGGGTCAGTATCAGGTCCCACAGGGGTCAGTATCGGGTCCCACAGGGGTCAGTATTAGGTCCCACAGGGGTCAGTATCGGGTCCAAAACTGTTTATTTTGTATATAAATGATATATGTATGATGTCCAGAAAATTAAAAGTAGTTTTATTCGCAGGTGACAGCGATGCTTTTTGTTCTGGGAAAAAAAATCTGTAGCAGCTTTTTGTCCTTTAATTTGAAAAAAACTAAATTTATGTTGTTTGGAAACCGCAGTACAGACACAGACGTTCAGGTGACTGGTGAGGTGAGTCTGTGAAACTAAATCTGTGGAAACCTTGGGATTTTGTCATTTCAACAAAATCCCAAATTTGGGAATTGAGTTAGTAAACAAAATGTCATGTTACCATGTTGTGTATTATCAGTGCTATATGAGTTGGATTTAACGCTGTGACGCCGTCAGCACAGGTTCATGATGTAGGCGACTTTTTAATTTGCCAAAACTTGTCATAATGACAAATGCTGGTTCAGGTGGTTTGCATGAAATTGAACTGGTACATGCTTGTACACCAGACTGGACCAACAACACCAGACATCGACCCGACTCTGCGGGGCCGTCGAGCTGAACTTTAAATCACGACTCTTCGTGCAGTCATTTTCGTGGGAAAAGTATTTTCCAACAAATCAGCGAAGAGGGTGAAGTTATGAAACTTTGAGGGATAAAGAAGGAAGTCTTTCTGAGCTCTGCAGCTCCGTGTCAGCTGATTCTCTATAACATGACTTTTACAGGAAAAGATCAGCACAGGTTTCAGCTGCTGTCACTCTGCCTGCAGACGTTACTGAGCTCCAGATGTGTGTGCATGTAGTGACAGTGTGAAGACACACAGCTGTTTGAACAGTGATGACTCAGTGATCATCAGTCGGTACCGTCTTTATTCTGCGGGCTGTGTCACACCGAGGAGACGACATGATCAGAATCAGTGAAGCTTTATTAACCCCTGTGAGACAGCCTGACCTCTGAATGTGACCCTTCGTACTGCAGCCGTGCACATGGGTAATGTTTGCATCAGACATGGAGGCGGCTCTTTGCGACGGTGTTTCTCTGCTTTCTGTGATTTTTGTGGTTAAATATGAATCTGAAGATAAATCTTTATGGTTTTCTTTAATAAGCAGATTAATGACTGTTTTCCTCTGACTGATGATGACACTCCTCCTTCTCCCTGCCGTCTCTCCGTGCTCCATCTCTCTCATTTTCCTGCTCCGCTGTTGAATCAGAGGTTGTTCCTCCCGACGGTTGACCTCTTCACCTCTCTGCTGATGTCACTTCTCTTCCCTCATTCAAAGATACGACTCATCACAGGTGAACGCTGCCGCAGCCTTTATAGCTCTGTGTGGTGATGATGAGACTCCGCCACCGTTCAGGAGCGTATGATTTGAGTTAGACATTTTCCCTATAATAAAGGTGATTCTTTCTCTGCTCTCTGATTGGTCATCGTCTGAGCAGAGCGTTGTAGTGAGGTGTTTCAAATAGAGCGATTTATGGACCAATAAGGGAGCATGGTGTTCAGCAGAGAACGTTGATGTGTTCAGGTCAGTGTGAGGTCAGTGTTTCATGCATCCAGTTAACAGTTTGTTTGTGGTTGCAGTCAGCTGAATTCACAGACCTGCAGAAACCTCCTGCTGCTACCAGCTGATCAGAAAATACCAACCACAAAATAAAAACACAACCAGCCCCATAACTGAGGGCAAACACTCGTCTGAGGCTCCCAGGGCTTGGCCGCCCGTACATATATTAGCAGAGAGTGAGGTTTGGCTGTCAGGCTGAAGGTAAGGGATGTGGGCCGACCTGTTGCCTGTCTGTCCCGGTCCTGATCCTTCGGCCATCGTTTGGTCAGTCCGCTTTCTGTGGTCCAACTCTGCGTAGTGTCGTTACTCTACTGACAGTTTAAAACATTAAACAGGCGCACAGTAACCGGAAGCAAAACTTCACAGCAAAAACTAGGAAACTTCTTCTCCATCTCCAGATTTATTTAAAGGACAACTTTGGTATTTTTCAACCTGGGCTCTATTTCCCCATGTGTATGTGTGCGTATGATTCATGGGTACCACTCGTTCTAAAATTGGTTCAGTATTGAGCCGCGAAACGAGCTAAAACGGTAATGGGGGCAAATGCGTCCCGTATAAAAGTGTTTTTTTTTGCCACTGACCGGTTCAGATCGCCAGTGCTATCTCTGTAAATAGCATGCTAACTTAGCCTCTCCCTTACCTCTGGGCTGTGTGACGTCACGAGCTTTGCTCCACTGTGTCTGTAGCTCTCTCTACTCGTGGGACAGCCGTTTTCTTGAGGAAGAGGTGTTTCGGGATTGGATGTCTTCTCTTCTTCGGCTGGCAGTAGTCATCTTGGGAGAAGTGAGCACTGCAGACCCGATGATCTGCAAGGCGCAGTGTCTGGACAGGAGTGTTAGCATCCATTTGTAGCACAACTAGCCACAACTTCAGCATCTCGCCGTCCGACAAAGGCAGCCTGTGAAAGCTGTACGGGGTGTTGCACGACATCCTGTTCTTGCGTTCAGGAAAAAGGCCCGTTTATTTGAGCACTCCAAAAACTCCGGTAACACTCCAGGGGGTAGCACGTAAAAGACTCCGTCCTCTGACTCTTCTAGCGTAACACACACTTCACACACACATACTCACTTACAGTACCAAGCGGGGCCGCCCTCCCCCTCTCTGCTCCAACACTGACTGACAGCTGACTCCACTCATTCACACTCACCACTGCCCCAGGGCCGCTACCATATGCTATCTACAGAGATAGCACTGGCGATCTGAACCGGTCAGTGGCGAAAAAAAGCACTTTTATACGGGACGCATTTGCCCCCATTACCATTTTAGCTCGTTTTGCGGCTCAATACTGAACCAATTTTAGAACGAGTGGTACCCATGAATCATACGCACACATACACATGGGGAAATAGAGCCCAGGTTGAAAAATACCAAAGTTGTCCTTTAAGGAGTTTATGTCCACAGACAGACTTTGTTCTTCTTCTCTCTACTCAACAGCCTGAACAGATGATTTTAGAATTAAAAGGTTGATCAAAAATCACTGCTCACCAACTGCAGCACTCAGAGAACCCGTGACGTCCATGAAATCAACCAAATATGGTTTAAATGCCGTGAGAACACACAGCTACTTCATACATTGTCTGTCAGTGACACCAGCGATGGGGCTGAAACAGTTCAGTGAACAGATCGCAGCAACTGAAAGTGAAGAAGCAAATAAAACAATGCAAACAGGAAACTCTGCCGACCAGACGGCCTCCTGGTTGAATATTACAGATCCAAAACAAGATCCTTAAGTTTTTTTCTGTCTTTCAGATGGTGGTGGTTTCAGATGACGTCCATGAATACGCTGTTGCTCTGAAGGACACGGAGGAGAAGATCGCACGCTGCCCTGCCAAAGTAAGATCAGTGTGTGTTGGGGTCCTTCAGGCTCTGTCTCTGTTTCAAACCCTTCCTGTGTTTTATCACATTAACTGAATGTTTTAGTTTCATGGTTCTCTTCATCAGTTTGTTTTTGTCAGTGTGAACTCGTTATAAAGTCAGAGGTGATTAGTTTTTGTTTGTTGGAGCTCAGTTGAAGGTAATTGGTCGTGCTCCAGTCCACACAGCCGTCAGCCTGTCGTCTCATTAGCTTCATGCAGAACACACGTGTCAGCAGAAACCTGAAGACCAACATGGTCACAGAGGACGATTGTCTGCACAAAAACCAAATACTCTGTATTGATTATGAAGGATGGAGCCTGGAGTTTGCAGGTGAGGAGGGACTTTAACCATCTGTCGGTGTGTTGGCACTGAGTGCAGAGGGAGGTGAAAATCCTGCTGCGACTGCAACAAGGCCAGACACTAACATCATTATGCAAATTGAAATAATTGCAATTAACTTTAAAGTTAGTTTGGTTTGAAGCAAACTCACAGCTGTGACGACAGTCTGTGATCAGACTGCAGGAGGAGTTGGTGATTCAGGTCCCATCATTCAGGTTGTTTTCTGTGTTTGAGTCGTAGTTTGTTTCCACAGAAGTTGGCTCGTGAACATGGCCTCCTGACATGTCAGCAACAGTTCTTCACATGGATTTATGTTATTAAGAACTCTCATATCCTCAAAGTATGAGTTGTAAACGTATAATGTCCATGAGCTGTCCCACATTTATTCACAAGCAGTCACCAACAAACCAAACATTGTGACGTGAACTCAGCAGTATCCAACAGACTCACCTCAGACACACAGGAACAAAGGAATATAATGTAATGGAGGTATACACAGCCTGTCTGCGACACCGGGGGTCAGCACGGCTGCTGTCCGGCACACAATACACTTGGCCCCGATGTCAGTCCCTGCACGTAGTGGGCCCACAAGGCGGCGGCTCCATGTCATTTATTCGGGCTGAGGCTCGAAGGCCCAGTCACCAGACGCTTGCTGGCAAGCTTCCGTGGCCCTGGTGTCCCCATACTGGGCGAGGTCTCTTTTCCCAAATGTGCGTTTCATCGAGGTCTTCTTTAACTGCTCTCAGTCTGGCCCCTCCCCTGGGACCACTGTGCCTCATGAGACCCTACCAGGGGCTGTTAGCTCCGGACAACACAGGGACACACAAACCCCTCCATCATGTTAAGGTGGTGATTCTTTGCAGATGATGTGGAACTGTTGGCGTCGTCACACTGTGACCTCCAGCATGACCTGGGGCGGTTTGCAGCTGAGTCGGGATGAGAGTCAGCTCCTTCCAGTCTGAGGTCATGGTTCTCTGCTGGAGAACAGTGGATTGATGGATGGACCTCTGGGTTGGGAGAGTTACTGCCCCAAGAGAAGAAGCTCAAGTATCTCAAAGATCTTGTTCACAGTGAGGGTAGAATAGAGTGTGAGATGGATCGGTGGTTTGGTGCAGTGTCTGCAGTGATGCTGGTGCCGGACCGTCGTGGTTCAGAGGGAGCTGAGCCAGAAGGCAAAGCTTTCCATTTCCTGGTCCATCTGCGTCCCAACCCTCACCTATGGTCATGAGCTCTGGGTAGTGACTGAAAGAATGAGGTCACAGATACAAGCATCTGAAATGAGTTTCCTCTGTAGGGTGTCTGGGCTCAGCCTTAGAGATAGGGGGAGGAGTCAGACATCTGGAGGGAGCTCGGAGTAGAGCCGCTGCTCCTTCATGTTGAGGTGGTTCAACATCTGATCAGGATCCTCCTGGTCCAGCTGGTAGGAGGCCCCGGGGCAGACCCAGAACACACTGGAGGGATTATAGATCTCATCTGGTCTGGGAACACCTCGGGTCCTCCAGGAGGATAGTTGGATGGATGGATGGATGGATGGATGGATGGATGGAGGGAGATGTAATGTACACACACAAACAAAGCTCTACATGTATATGAGTTCATTCAGCACGTGCAGCTTCATGTCTCCGTCCTCTGGCGTCCTCAGACCGCACCAACAGAAACAGTGTGTGTAATGGTGACAATGGTGAAGTCACGGGTGATGTCATGACGCTGATTTGTGCCCCTCAGAGACCAGACATCCTGGACGAGCTCCAGAAGAGCCAGAAGGTTTTTGCAGAGAAGCTGAACCACCTCAGCAGGAGACTAGCCTGGATCAACGCCACCATCTACTCCAAGGTGATCCTCGTCCTCCACATGTCTGTCTGTCTGTCTGTCTGTCTGTCTGTGTCTGTGTCTGTCAGTCCATCCGTCAGGTTTTATTGACCTTTTGCTGATAGTTACATGTGAGTCTTTCTGTCAGCAGCTCATCTTGAGTTTATCTTGTACACGTTACAGGTGTAATGTGGCGTTGTGCTGCCACAGAGCCTGATTGTTTTGCTGTGTTCACACCTGCACAAACGAACTGAACAGGACAGGTGTCAGCGCAGCCTTAAATTAAGACATGCTTGTTTAATTTATTTGTTTTCTGAAATTTAAAGTGTGAATATGTAAATGAGGAATTATCATATCACATATTCACTGAGTTACACACATCTCCAGAACATAAACCTGAACATTGGATGAAGCCAGTTTAAAAATTCCTGTTTCACTTTGTTCACATATTAGAGTAAAAGGTTTTTACAGAGGGAGTTTGGATGTCTCTTATTGTCACTCCATAAATCAAAAAATACAGTCAACAGCCATAAAATAAATCCATTTCCACCATGTGTTTATGAATAAGATGTTCTATAAATCGGGCTGTGAATCATAAAGGAACAAACTGCTCTGTAAAAACCTTCAGAATACAGACAGGAACCAAACTGTAACGTGGGGTGGATTAAGATCTGGACGGTAAAACATTTTTAGGCAAAAAATAAAACACTGGGGTAAAAAATGTATCTAATAGATATCACCATGAGACTTCTCGGTTGATTACTGACATGAAGACAAAACTAGTGTGTTCATTGTGACAGCTGGTTTAGATTCAGTCTTGAGAAGAAGATGTTTATTAGGTTTAGTCGCATTTTAGTCATTTTTTCTTTCATAGTTTTAGTCGATAAAAAGCTTGTGTGAATCTAAGTGAAGAATCATCATGTCTGTCCGTCTGTCTGTCTACAGGAGAAGATGCTGGACGTGTACTGGCTGCTGTGTGTTTGTATTCGGACCATCGAACATGCAGACAACACCGGCTCTTTGTTCGCCTTTGCTCCAGAGTTCTACCTCAACGTGGCCATGAATGCGTACAGCGCTTTGAAGAACTACTTCAGCCCTGCAAACAGCATGGAGGAGCTGCCAGGTGAAACACTGAGTTCTCTGAAACCCTTTTTTTATTAAAGGAGAAGTCTGGTATTTTGCACTTTGAGCCCCATTTCTGGGTTGTTTATGATGAAATAGAGTGGTAAAGACCAAAACAGTGACGATTGCTCATTTTCAGAGAATTTGTCTTTCCCCTGCCTGGCTTAACATTGCTGCATATGGCCATGTGTGAACCTGTCGTAAAACCACCCTAAACGTTTGTTTTCAAAGACATAAAACTCACTGAGTGGGCTAGTGCAAAAAAGTGCAAAATACCGCACTGGGACAAAGCGCTCCCCCGCACCCTGCCTCTGCCTTTCTGTTGAAAAAAACAACAAAACAATGCTATGTGGTCGAGCTGCCACCTGACAGTTGATCAAACGTTAGTCGACCAGAAAGGTCATCAGTCGCTGCAAATGTGAAACTCTATCAGGAGCTGCACCTTGTCAAAATAAGCCCAAACCTATATGACTGGAGCATGTGTGACTTTACTTTGAAAGGACAGACACAGGAAGTGTCCACGCTCAGCAGTCAGACAGGAGTCAGGTTAATCTCCAGGGCTGGTACCTGCGGTTATTCCACAGGCTAGTTAATAACATGTTGGGCAGGAAATCCAAAGTGTGGGATCATTTTGAGAAGGTGAAGGACGAACACCATCCACTGATGGACCCTGATGAGGACTGTTGGTCCACTAGGAACAGTCTCAGTTGGGGTTCAGCCCTGCTACGTGGACACATGTCCTAATAGAGACTAAAACTGACGGACTCTTTGGTGATACGATGTATCTGCCACATATACAGAGTAACATGAGCTCTCTCCACGTTGCCCTGTCAGTGTGTTGAGGTGATATTACTGAGGCTTGTTAACACTGGTCTGGAGTCTGTGGATTAACAGTTAATGCCCGCTGTATTAACTGTTAGCAGCACAGATTGATTTATTGACGCAGCTCTGTGGAAGAGGTTGTTTTCTCGTTGGAAGCACACGCTCACACTGTGTCATCATTAGCTGTGTGTCACATGCAGCCTGCTGCTGGTTCAGCTGTTCACTGTTCGGTGAAGTAGAATCCAGGTGGACTGGAACGTGAGCTGTCAGCTGAACATCAGCACAACTTCACACATGTGTCTGTCTGTCTGTCCCCACAGGCTACGAGGACACCTTGACCCAGCTAGCTGCTATCCTCGCCAAGCACTTTGCAGACCCTCGTATAGTAGGAACAGGTAACACACACACACACACACACACACACACACACACACGCACACGCACTGGCGGGTGAATTCACACAGGAATGGTGCTGCACAAATGAGACAAACAGAAACTCTGAACAGATGAAACACCTCCTGAGCTGTGCTGCCAGGCAGCGCTCTGTGCTGGTATTTAAATTATGGGATACATTTGGTGTAAAACTGACCCTTTCATGAGCCTCGATGCTGGAACAGCTCCATTCAGCGCTAACAGCTGCACGCAGTAGAGTTCTGCAGGAGTGAGTCCCAACAGCCAGAAATGAGTTAGCATGTTAGCATGTTAGCACTTCCTGTTCCCACGTGTTCAAGTCTGTGTGTTCTAGATTCAGTGTGTGAAATAAGGTCTGTGGTCAACACAAGCTGAAGAGACTTTCACCTTTTGTTCTACATCAGTAAATACCCCACTGTCACTGCAGAAGCTTTGATGTGTCTCTGACAGTGCTGCACAGTAACACATTACAGTAATATATTACTTTTTACAGTAACAAGTAGTGTAACTAATTACTAATGAAATCTAAGTAATAATATTCGTTACTCCAAAACCAAACAAGCCGTCACAACGTTACGTTTGTTATCACATGACTACTGACTTGAAACACAACATCACATCAGCTGACTCATGTTAGTGATAATCATGCTGCGTCTGCACGTTATAAAGCAGTGAGCTTGTTGGAACCTCTGACCATAGCAGCTGGAAACATTCTCATCACTTTGATTTTATTGGGAGGAAAGATGATAAGAGCACTGTTGCTGCAGGGAGTCGGACTAAAACTCTTAAAGTAGAGCACAGAGCAGATACAGGCTGCTGAGGCCTCAGACAGAAACATACCAGGGAACAAACACCTGACAGTTCAGGGTGGGACGAAGGCCACTTTAAACAAAGCTCAAAATTTCTCAAGAGATCACAGACAGTAAACCTGATGAAAGAAAGCTCCACAGTGTTGGAGCCACTGCTGTAGTAATGAGTCTGGAGTTGGGGGGCAGTCAGTAGGTCCTGTTCTGAAGACCCTACTGACGATATCTGAATGGGGAAGATCACTGATGTGTTCAGGTGCCTGGCCGTGGCTCTGTACATGAGAACAAGTATCTTGAAGTGGATCCTGAAACTGATGAAGCCAGTGTAAAGACACTAGAATGGGAGTGATGTGAGTCGACCTGTTGGACCTTTTTAACAGCTGAGAAGCAGCGTTCTGGATTTTTTGAAGAAGCTTAAGATTTGTTTAGACAAGTCAAAAGAGATTTACAGTTGTCCAGTCAGAAGGACACAAAAGCATGCATCATCATCTCCAGCTCAGGTGGAGACACCACAGATCTGAGCTCTGCAGTGTTTCTTAGCCGAATAAAACAAGTTCAGGTTGATTATTTAACATGATGATCAAAATGCATGATCAAAAATAACCCCAAGATTCCTAAAACATGACCGTATAGCTGAAGACAGGGACCCAACACTAACCTCTGAAGCTCTACTTCCTGGAGATATTATCAGAATCTTGTCTGTGTTTAATTGTAAGTAATAGTTTGACGTCCAGTCCTTGATGGCAACAAACAGTTGTGAAGAATGGAGAAGAATGGAAAGAGCTGACAGGACCAAGAGACACAGAGAAACTCATATCTGAAAAGTAGGAGCAAAACCATATCAACCAAAGTAGAACCCAGAATATCAACAACACCAAAGAAAGGAAATAACTAGATTTATTATTATGCTCTAAACTATAATCCTTATTATATTATATTATTAATGTACAGAATAAATAATAATAACCCCGACACTGAGCGCTCCTCCACATGGATGACTGCACTCAGACACAGCGTGTTTGTGCTGTAGTGTCATTAGCACCTCATCTTTGGTGAACTGGACTTTGAGACGTTGCAGACAGCAGCTTCAGCTGATGCACTGTTCATGTTCCCATCAGCAGCTGCAATTCACTCTCTGTGAATTCACCTATGTGTGTTATTCTCTGCAGTAATGAAGCTTCTCCTGTCTGTCATGATGGTATTCCGTCACAGTAACACACACGTGTCTCTCACATCACCATCGGAGGTGTTAAACTTTGTGTTTGTATCAACTAAAGACTCGGGATGTAAATGAGCCACAGAAAGATCTGATTTACATAAAGTGCAGCTGCCTGATGAGACCTGATGCTCGTCTTTGGTTTCTGTCCATCAGCTCTCAGTGTGTTTGGGTTTTATATTTCGAAGTGACTGGATGTTCCAGGAAGCTGCGAGTCAGTTTATCATGATCAGACCACCGCGATCAATCAGCTTCTTATCAGTGAGCGTGAACCTCAGCCTCATCAGTCACTTCCTGTCACAGACTTTCACAGAAGCTCTGGAAAGAGTTTGACCACCAGTTACAGCAGGACGGAAACACGGCAGTGACGTTAAAACGTGTCCAACAGAGAGTTTAACCTCTCTGTTTTCTCTCATCGTCTCTATCTGAACACAAGATTTTACCTGAACTCTTCAGAGAAAATGAAATCGTAAACTCTTCTCTGTGTTTGTTGATGTATTTATTACCAGTTCCTCAGATGTCTGCTGATCTGTGTGACCTCACAGAGATATATATAGTTGGTACTGAATGGGCCGGAGCTTCTGGAACGTAAAACCAGGAATCTTAAGTAGGGATACATGGGCATGGATTTTTTCAACCAATACTGATAACCGATTAATTACCTGCTTCTCATGGCCGATACCATAACAGGTAATTTCACCTTTTTGTATTTTAAAAAGAAGTGTAAACCTGTAGTTTGTGTTCACTGAGGGTCAGAAAGGCTGGTTTAATATTCCACATCAAACTGACTTCACTGCTTCTAACACAACAAACACAAACAACAGGTGTGACTCTTCATACCTGCCAACGTCAGGTCTACCTTCACTGGCCCCGCCCCCATATAACCCTACACTACAGGTGGACATCAGAAATACAAAATTACTTTATCAGTATTAAATGTGACGTTAATGGTGAGACAGAGGAGGATGATGATGAAGCCCAGTGTTACTGTGTTGAATGTTAGCTGCTACTTCTGATTAGCTCATGCTAACGCTCTGTGTCTAACCTGTGTTTGGCGGTCGGAGATCAGACCCTCGGCGCCGTCCTGTTGTCTTCCTCTGGACCTGTGAAAGACGTCCACTCCGCAACATGTTTCACCTTCTAGGCAGCGTGCTGCAATCATTGTTGTTTTTCTTCTCCGTGTTTATTAGCAGCTTGCAAACATGTAGCTCCACCCACTGTGTCGGTGTGTAGACGCTGCCCTTGTTAAGTCAGTGAAAGCAGTCTGGCTTTGTATTATCGGCACTTTTTATCAGCTATAATTTTAATTATCGGAATAACTCATAACTATAAAAATATCCCATTATCAGCCAATAATTTATTGGCACAATATATATCATGTATCCCTAATCTTAAGTGCTATATCGTAGGCAGCTGGACTTGCTTGAGTTTCTTGAATCCAGTTGCCTACGATACGCCTGGATGACTGAGAATCTTCACCGCTATAAAACCATGAAGTGATTCTAACTACGTACTGCAGGGTAGTGTTGGTACGCTGTCAGCTGAAGTGATCTGATCTGATGTTCCAGTTCAGTGTTCATTAAACAGATGTGGTTGTTATTGTTGGTTTATTCAGCACGTGATGATTTCTACAGATGATAAATCTCTCTTATAACATGAAACCAGTGGAGCAGAAACACTCCTCACAGATGTCATAAATCCATGATGGTGACCACATGCCGTGACGTCTCCACTGAGGGTTAAACTTTACTGTAACACATTTTATTTCTGTCTTGCAGTTACTAAAGTTCAGGTGTTGTCGAGAGGAACTCGTATGTGTTGTTGTCATCATAGATATCTCTTCTCTTGTCTTCTCAGATATCAAAGACTCTCTGATGCAGGCCCTGGCCAGCTATGTCTGTTACCCACAATCCCTCAGGGCAGTGGAGAGGATCCCAGAGGAACAGTGAGTGCTCATTGGTTTAAACTGGACTCTTTCTGATTGGTCGGACTCATCAGTTTAGTTTCTTTTCCTCTTTATGCATTAAAAATCCAAACATTGATTCCACCTAACATCACGTCTTCAGCTCCTGTTGGAAGCTGAGGTTTTAGAAGAAGTAGCAACGGATCAACTGTTGACTGTTATTGATGGAAACAACATGTTAGTGAAGATAACAGCACAGAAACTGCTCTGCTGAAGGTCACTCCATCCTTCTGGATGTAAACTAGGTTTGTACTGTGGGGGAACTCAGGGCTCGATGATCGGTTCTTTTTATTTACATGCCTCCTGTGGGTCATCTCGTATGCAGACGACACACAGACTTATCTGAAGTGTGATTCTGCAAACCTTTGTTAGTGACCTGATTTCCTCTGAGTCTTTACGACCAAATGTGTCAGCTGTGATCAGACTGCAGCTTCAGCTGAAGCAAACACATTCAGTCAGATCGTTTCTGTTGTTCCAGCACACTGTAAGAGCCGATCACACAGACAACACTTCAGCAGCTGGAATCAAACCTGCAGTTTATGGGGCGCCGGCTCTACCCTCTGAGCTACTGGACACCCCAACACCAGGCTTTTATTGTGAAATATTTGCAGGACTGTGTTATTAATAATTCAGTACAGCTCCATACATGAGCAGAATATTGGCTTTTAATTGTGTAAATACAGTAGTTACAGCAGCAGCGCTGCAGCAGTTCAGGGACGCCGCCGTCACACGCTCACACAGGCGTCGGTTTTCATTTTATCTCTTAAGTCTAGTTTTCATTTTTATTTCAGGTCAATTTTCTCTCATGGTTTGAGTTCTTAGTTTTTGTAAGTCAAAAAATAAATAAATGAATAATAATAATTCTAATAAAAACTGTATCAAAGACGATCGAGTGATGTCATCAGACGTGTGTTCTGATCAGTGCTGATATCACGCATGTTTCAGACGGGTGGCCATGATGAGGAACCTGCTGGCCCCGTATGAGCAGAGACCCTGGGCTCAGACCAACTGGATCCTGGTCCGACTGTGGAGGGTGAGACACAGCTCTGCTACACTCACACTTTCACACACATAAAACTTGAGTGGATTAAAGATCCTAACACACAGGCTGATGACTGCAGTTTGTTTTTGGTCCTGTCAACAGTTTTACACACGTGTGTTATGACAGCAGGAGGTCTGCTAACATGTCCTCACACTCAGTCGTGCAGTTTAACTAAGTTCACACTCATCAGACTCTGCTCCACTACATAGTGTACTTTATACTGCACTACAGTTACCTGACAGATTTAGTTACTTTACAGGTTATCGACACAAAATATAATCAATAATCAGTGATGATGGATAATTAGAGATGAAACTACTCATCGCTATGTAAAGTCATGATCAACTCATTAATGCATCAGTGACATCATACAGATTACTCTGCAGAATGAGTACTTTTACTTTTGGTACTTTGAGTATATTTTGATGCTGATACTTTTGTTCTTTGACCAGAGTAACCTGCTGACGCAGTTTTCAAACACTGTTCTGTTCTTCCTGTTCCTGAGGTGAAGGAGTGTTGGTGTGTCGTTGTGACATCACGGCGTGTTGTTTTTCAGGGTTGCGGTTTTGGCTACAGATACACTCGTCTTCCTCACCTGCTGAAAACCAAACCTGAGGACGCCAACCTGCCCAGTCTGCAGAGTAGGTGGTCCCTGTCTGTCTGTCTGTCTGTCTGTCTGTCTCTGTCTCTGCAGACTTCCTGTTGTCTCCAGCTGTTCAGTAGTCTTTAAAGTAAATAAATCATGATGTGTTCCTGGTTCTAGCTCCGCCTCTCTGGGATGTAGTTTTTGTTTCTGTCTCTTCGTCCCGTCAGGTGTGGGTTTTTCTTTCAGGTCAGATTTCATCGTTTGCTTTCGTGAATTTCCATAAATAAATTGAGGCCATGACTGGTTCTCTACACAGGGTTTATTTTAACCACATCTCTGTTTGATTTATGGCTTCAATTATCTGTGTGTGTGTGTGTGTGTGTGTGTGTTTCAGCACACACATCGGAGTGTGTGAGTGAAGCTGTCCTGGATGTTTCTGCAGATTGAACAGAGTCTGTGTTGTTTCCTGAGCATCATTTACAGAGTAGAATCACGGCAGCAATAAACTGATATGTCAGATTTAGGGATGGGCAGCACAAGCAAAAACACTATTCGAAAATCACGGTAACTATTCGACGATTTTTCGAATAATCCCCCCCCCCCCCCCCCCCCCCTGGAGCCATGCACACAGAGATCCATTCATCATTACGGCCGGGCTCCACCGGCTGCAAAACGTCACGTCAGCGTAGCGTCGCGGTGTATTCATTTGGGCTCCACTGACTGCGTACGGAAGCGACACGTAGAGAAGTGAGAGGCTGCATGTAGGCTGCATGAAATGTTAAAGCATTTTCCACCTAAGTTATTACATGTATTTGAGTTATCTACAAGTTTACTGTACTGTTTGTCATCTACTCACTTTCAAATGTCCGCCACGGACATTTACACGTCACGGATAAACATGGGTAAATGCATGAAAAAAAATCATCACATATCACCTCTGATAATGGTTTATTCATTTAAACACACTGTGCTTGTTTAGCACACTATTTCATGTAGTTTTTATCTGCTGGAGGGTCGCATAGGGGAGCGTAACGCAACAAAAATAGAAGAGCCGCGTAAAATAGAGAGTTGTCGCTGCTCCCGTTGCCGGTGGAGTCGCAGTAAATGATTAACAGGGGGGCGAGCTGCTACGGGACTCGCGCTGCAGACGTGTCGCACCGCTGAGCCCGGCCGTACGGTCCCTCGCCGCCTCCTGCGTGCCTCGCTCTCAAATGACTGTGCATACTTGTTGTAGACTTGTGATACGCAAGCTTTGCCTCACAGAGTTTGCACTGCACCTCATTTTCGTTTATTTTGTCGAAGTTGTTCCACGCGGAACTTTTTGATGACTGTAGTAGTCTCTGCATGTTTCTCCTGTTTGTAGAAGAGCATCAAACTAGCTGGTAGCCCATCTCACACCGCTGTAGCAATCCTATACTGCCCTCGTGCGGTTAGGAGCTGAACTGCATGTCAAATAAAGGGGGGAAATAAGACGGCGAATAGTAATAGTCGCAATAAAAAATCGATTTTTCAAAATAAAACGACTGTTTGAAAATTCGAAAATCGTGACCCATCCCTAGTCAGATTATTTTCTTATTGATTATTGATACTGAAAAATGGAGACTGTGGATCTGCGTCAGCACACTGAGTGATGACAGAAAATCAGAGTTGATGATGAGTCTAGATTTGTCGATGTTAATGTTTTAACTTCTTTACATCAGCTGCCTGTTCGTTTTAAAATTGATTCTATAAGATTTTAAGACCGACTTCTAAAGCGCGGCGCCTACAGTTACATGACTGTGCTGTTGAGCCTCGAGCTAAGACCATTCCCAGAGACGACAGAAACTTTTCAGATCCACAGAGTATGAACCATCTGCCTCAGTGTCCTCGTTTAAATCAGACTTAACTTATCGTCCAGCTGACTCTGGTTCCACTTCATTCTGCTTCATCTTGGTTTTTCTTTTCTCTGTTTTCTAACCGCTGTATTTTAAACCTGTTTATTGCTTTACTTTGTATTTCCTTCTGTTTCTGTTGTCTCGACTTCATGTTGTAAAACACTTGAATTTGTTCATTGAATGTTTTCAGCTGTCTTGTCTTCAAGATGGCCGAAGGAGTTTTCTCTTTCCCCCTGCTTCCAGTCTTTGTGCTAAGCTAGGCTAATAGTTTCCCCCTGCTTCCAGTCTTTGTGCTAAGCTAGGCTAACAGTTTCCCCTGCTTCCAGTCTTTGTGCTAAGCTAGGCTAACAGTTTCCCCTGCTTCCAGTCTTTGTGCTAAGCTAGGCTAATAGTTTCCCCCTGCTTCCAGTCTTTGTGCTAAGCTAGGCTAACAGTTTCCCCTGCTTCCAGTCTTTGTGCTAAGCTAGGCTAACAGTTTCCCTCTTCTTCCAGTCTTTGTGCTAAGCTAGGCTAAAGGTGCCCCTGACCTAAAGTATATATGTAAATACTGACCCGCAGTTAACAGCTGATGTGTTTAATAAGGTGATGTGTCGTGGTCGTGTGTTTCCTCTGAGCTGTGGCGTCCTGCTGTCTCCTGCATGAAAACTAACTTCCATCTGTGTGCCTCTTTATTTGCATACCTTTCAGGGGATCTGTCCATAGCTAGTTTCCAAAGTAAGTTGTTTTTCCATCGCTCCTGTTTCTGTTTATGTTTCTGTTCCCACTGCTTTCATTTATTTCTCTTCCTTTTCATATCAGCCGTCACTTTTTGTTCCAGTCTCATCTGAGCAGTGGTCACCAGTGATCCCAGTTAGTGACTGTGAGGACACTGTGTCTGTGTCCAGGTGCTGGCTCGTACCTACAGAGTTGGGTCGGCAGGATGCAGTTCACTGAGCGTGCTCAGAGAGGCGCGGTCACTGAGCGTGCTCAGAGAGGCGCGGTCACTGAGCGTGCTCAGAGAGGCGCAGCCACTGAGCGTGCTCAGAGAGGCGCGGTCACTGACAACAAGGATTTGAAGTTACACACAGAAGCTTTAAAGTGTGAATAAAGCAGTGAGTCCCGCTGTCAGATGAACGCAGTGCAGTATGAGGTACATCAGTATTTCCCTCTGACGTGGAGACGTAGTAGAATCTAAAGTGATGTCACAGCGCGGCGTGTTGCAGTCAGCGTGACCTCTGTGTTTGGATCAGCTGGATAATAACCAGGGTTTGATCCTTGTGGGATGCAAAGAGCAGAAAACAGGGATTAGTAGTTAATGAACACTCGTCTCCCAACGGAGAGCTTCCCCTCTTCTTCTCCATACACTCCTGTTTGTCCTTCCTCTTCCTCCTCCTCCTCCTCTGCTCCTCTGCTCCGTCCTTCTCTCTGCTCCTGTTAATCCTCTCAGCTCTCCTTTCCCACTCGACTTTATTTTCACCTCTCGTTTCTTCCGTTGTCTCCGAATGATGAAGTCCTGACGTGAGTGATTCTGTCCTCAGCTGTTCATCTGTCGTCAGTGTGCTGCTGCCTCTCTGCAGTTGGAGACGTTTCTTCATCATTCATTTCTGTTTTTATTGACTGGATTTAAATGACAAGTTACTGAGATCGTTTATGAGCATGCAGAACACTAATACACAGAAAAGATAACATTCATGTTGGTGATAAAACATAATTCAGCTTTATTCTACAAACATGCAGCACAGAGGCTCGTAATAGAAGACACACAGCAATGAGACCAGAATATTAATATTTATAGAAATATGGAGGAAATAAACATTGTGCTGTTTCATTATTGGAAACTAAGTGAAACATGAGAATGAATTTAAAGAACATAAAGGATATAAACACATATATCTGTCTGACACAATAAAAGACAGACAGACTGAGGACGTCTGTGTCATGTTACTCTTTGTGAGGTCAGTTCTTCTCTCTGAAGAAGTGACGGTTCAGTGTGAGGAGCAAAGTCTCTTTAGTACATGCAGCATGGAGATCTGAGTGTTCTCCACTAACCCTCAGTGTGCACAGACTTTAAGCCTTGTTTCCACCACTCAGTCCGGTTCGGTTCAGTCATATTATCCACAGTGTAAAGTTGTGGATGGTCCCAACAGAAGCGTTCCTTAGCGTCCCCATGTTTGGTCCCCCCTCTGTTGGGGTACCTAGCACACAGATCTGGTACTAAAAGGTGGAGCTAGAAACCCTGCAGTCTGATTGGTCAGTAGAGGACGCTCACTCTGGTTTTATGTAACCTCTGTTCATACATCATTAAACTACAACTATAAAATGAAAGAGAAAAAAATAACTTCATTCACTGGGCCGACTGCCGGCAACTTTTAAGGTGGAACGTTAACTTGTAATGTTACTCAATGCATGAGTTGATGACGTGAATCCATCAGCACACCTTAAATTTCACTGTGACAACTTTGACCATCACTTTAGTTTTTATATGACACACACTTTTAGTAATGACTTTAAAAATATAGATTAATTTGGAGCGGATTATGTGAAGGTCATATATTCTAATCCTCACTTCCTGTGGGCTACAGCAACACTAAACCCCTGAGCTTGCCTGAGAAGGACTAAATGCACAAAGCTGCTATTTTTAAATATCCCATGGAGAGAGACTCTCACTGCAGCCTGTTCTATTTTGTTGTGAAAATGTGGGCGTGCAGCCTCGTTCTGTGGACGATAAACCAGGTGCAGACTTCCATCTGTGTCACCGCTGATGAGGAAATACAGCGAGTGCTGGACGGAGCAGTGAGTGACAACAACCCCGCCCACATTTAAGAGGACTGTCTGAACACACCGAGGGTCTAGGTACCATGTCTGAAGGCTTACTGCTGGTTCCAAAGGTACTGGACTGAAAGGGTTTGGTGGAGACGGAGCTTTATACTTAACCACAGATCTGACCAAAATGCAACCAACACCTGCACTCATAAAAGAGATCAGTAACGTTGTTAACACTGTGCTACATTACAGAGAAATACAAACCGTACTAATGAACCTTCATTAATATAGGCCTATATTTTATCTCCAAGTGCACGTCACACACTGAGCGAGCCGCCTGTTAATGACGCTGTGGGCTAATGGGCATGTAGCTACTTCCATGTTTCAGATGATACGTCATGTTTGTAGTCGACCAATGAAGATGAGTTTACATATCACCTTGGGTTCGTCCTTCACCTTCTCAAAATGATCCCACACTTTGGATTTCCTGCCCGACATGTTATTAACTAGCCTGTGGAATAACCGCAGGTACCAGCCCTGGAAATTAACCTGACTCCTGTCTGACTGCTGAGCGTGGACACTTCCTGTGTCTGTCCTTTCAAAGTAAAGTCACACATGCTCCAGTCATATAAGTTTGGATTATTTTGACTAATGACCTTTCTAGACTAATGTTTGGTCAACTATCGCTTGATTGCTGACTGTGACGGAGACCATCCTTGAACCTCCCTCACTGAGCGACTTCGGACCACCGTTAGAGCCACCACCAAAGATATCGCCACGTTTCTTTACTGCTCGTCATCTTTCATTTGGGACCGCCCAAAATCACACAGTGTACACCAGGCTATAGTTTTCTAACTTTATAAACTGAAAGGTGACAGTAAGGTGAGATTTATTCTTTAAAGGGAAACTTTGCTGACTTTCAGCCGGATCTGTGTCACTGCTGTGTGCACTCTGTGCTGGCAGCACCTGGAAAATGCTTGGATGATGGGAAACGCGTCATTTTGCCTCATCGAAGTTGCAGTGCACGTCATCCAGTGGATTTTGACGGGCAGCTCAGGGGCCACATGTACTCCCCACGCTGCGATGACACAGAGCTGGTTGAAAATTGGCAAAGATTTCCTTTAAAATGTTGTTTTAAAGATGAAAAATACGTTCAGGACTTTCAGACTAACTGGTTGGTTCGTCCAGAGTTTGGACTCACTCTCTCATTCAGTGCCTTTTCTTTATTTTTATTATTTTCCGCATGAGAGAGTGTTCGAAGCTTTGAGGAATCTGAACTATCAAACATTTTGTTTACTACATAATCATGTGTTGATTTATACTTTGGATGTCTTCGGTGTGAAACATCGACTGAGGAAATCATAAAAATAAATAAAAGCCATGGAATAAGAAGTCCAACGTCAGACTGGTTCTGTACATCTGGTTAAACTGGTTAAACTTCCCTCCTCCATCTAAAGAGCAGCTCACAGCCACGTCTCTGAGCTTTCCTCTGGGAACCATCAGAGCTGTTCTTCACCAACCTGCTCTGATGCTTTAAATCATAAACAGAACGAGAGCGTCTGATGGTGTAGAAACTCTGTAGGATCCTGACTGAGCACAGTCTAAGTGTGATGTGTACAGATGTTTTTATCTTCATCCTCCCCCCTCACCTGCCTCCACTCTGTGTGTTCATCTGTGTCCTTCTCTGTCGTCTGATTGGTTCAGAGCCGTGTCCGTCGTTGCTGCTGCAGAGACACATGGCAGAGCTGCTGAGCATGGACAAAGACATGGCCGCCTCGTTCCTCAACAGCGTCCTGAACCAGCTCAACTGGGCCTTCTCCGAGTTCATCGGCATGATCCAGGAGGTCAGAAAACACCCTGCATTATCTTCTCTGTCTTTATGATTATATATATACAGTACAGGCCAAAAGTTTGGACACACCTTCTCATTCAATGTGTTTTCTTTATTTTCATGACTATTTACATTGTAGATTCTCACTGAAGGCATCAAAACTATGAATGAACACATGTGGAGTTATGTACTTAACAAAAAAAGGTGAAATAACTGAAAACATGTTTTATATTCTAGTTTCTTCAAAATAGCCACCCTTTGCTCTGATTACTGCTTTGCACACTCTTGGCATTCTCTCCATGAGCTTCAAGAGGTAG
Source organism: Epinephelus lanceolatus (assembly GCF_041903045.1). Classification (NCBI taxonomy): domain Eukaryota; kingdom Metazoa; phylum Chordata; class Actinopteri; order Perciformes; family Serranidae; genus Epinephelus; species Epinephelus lanceolatus. The sequence goes on along the minus strand of NC_135734.1, from coordinate 52,902,208 downwards.
TCACCTGAAATGGTTTTCCAACAGTCTTGAAGGAGTTCCCAGAGGTGTTTAGCACTTGTTGGCCCCTTTGCCTTCACTCTGCGGTCCAGCTCACCCCAAACCATCTGGATTGGGTTCAGGTCCGGTGACTGTGGAGGCCAGGTCATCTGCCGCAGCACTCCATCACTCTCCTTCTTGGTCAAATAGCCCTTACACAGCCTGGAGGTGTGTTTGGGGTCATTGTCCTGTTGAAAAATAAATGATCGTCCAACTAAACGCAAACCGGATGGGATGGCATGTCGCTGCAGGATGCTGTGGTAGCCATGCTGGTTCAGTGTGCCTTCAATTTTGAATAAATCCCCAACAGTGTCACCAGCAAAACACCCCCACACCATCACACCTCCTCCTCCATGCTTCACAGTGGGAACCAGGCATGTGGAATCCATCCGTTCACCTTTTCTGCGTCTCACAAAGACACGGCGGTTGGAACCAAAGATCTCAAATTTGGACTCATCAGACCAAAGCACAGATTTCCACTGGTCTAATGTCCATTCCTTGTGTTTCTTGGCCCAAACAAATCTCTTCTGCTTGTTGCCTCTCCTTAGCAGTGGTTTCCTAGCAGCTATTTGACCATGAAGGCCTGATTGGCGCAGTCTCCTCTTAACAGTTGTTCTAGAGATGGGTCTGCTGCTAGAACTCTGTGTGGCATTCATCTGGTCTCTGATCTGAGCTGCTGTTAACTTGCCATTTCTGAGGCTGGTGACTCGGATGAACTTATCCTCAGAAGCAGAGGTGACTCTTGGTCTTCCTTTCCTGGGTCGGTCCTCATGTGTGCCAGTTTGGTTGTAGCGCTTGATGGTTTTTGCGACTCCACTTGGGGACACATTTAAAGTTTTTGCAATTTTCCGGACTGACTGACCTTCATTTCTTAAAGTAATGATGGCCACTGGTTTTTCTTTAGTTAGCTGATTGGTTCTTGCCATAATATGAATTTTAACAGTTGTCCAATAGGGCTGTCGGCTGTGTATTAACCTGACTTCTGCACAACACAACTGATGGTCCCAACCCCATTGATAAAGCAAGAAATTCCACTAATTAACCCTGATAAGGCACACCTGTGAAGTGGAAACCATTTCAGGTGACTACCTCTTGAAGCTCATGGAGAGAATGCCAAGAGTGTGCAAAGCAGTAATCAGAGCAAAGGGTGGCTATTTTGAAGAAACTAGAATATAAAACATGTTTTCAGTTATTTCACCTTTTTTTGTTAAGTACATAACTCCACATGTGTTCATTCATAGTTTTGATGCCTTCAGTGAGAATCTACAATGTAAATAGTCATGAAAATAAAGAAAACGCATTGAATGAGAAGGTGTGTCCAAACTTTTGGCCTGTACTGTATATTCACATGATTAAAGTGTGTGGAAACAACACTGGAGTTTAAGGTACCGCTCAGGAGCAGCAGGTCTGTGAGTGCAGACGATGAACACGGACGTGTTCTGGTGTCACTCGTGGACTCACTGATCCTTTAAAATGTTCAGTACAGTAGCTGTCAAATTTATTATGATATTCATGTGTGATTATTATTAGTTCCCCGACATCACAGTGAATGAACGCAGCTCTCAGACGTTCAGCACCTGAGTTAAAGTCAGCAGCTCTGTCACAGGACGGCAGACGTTAACATGTCAACACTGGTTTTATGTGTGAGATGAAATATTGACGGTGATGTTAGATGTTTTCCTGCGTTATGAAATAATCATTCTAACAGCACTGGACCTGTTCAGTCTCATAAATGTACTGAATATAACAGGCTAATATTTAGAGAACATTTAAAGAACATTAGAGAAGACAATCAGAATCAGGCGACTCTCCACACGCTGTCTGTGTCTGTCTGCGAGCGTAGACTTCCTGTTTACATTCATCACTGCACTCCTCTGTTATGACTGAACATCAGGGAACTTTAGGATGTCACAAAATCTGTTTCAACCAATCAGAGATTTGGGGTAATGTGACGATTAAAGGACATGGTTCATATAAAATGTTCTTATGCTTCTGAGCCAGCGAAAGCAGTTTTGGGTTGTTTGTCCTGTTGTCATGAACGTGATCTCTGAAGAAGGCCTTAAATTATGTTTAATATGTTTAATATGTTTAATATGTTTTTTGATTCTAACTGGATGGAGACTGTCAGAGACACTGGACTGGTGGGCGGAGTCATACAACCACAGGGCGGACTGGTATATACATAATTGTTTGCTTTTCTACCTCTGATCTCTTCTTCTCCTCTCTTTGCTGTCCACTTCCTGTCTCAGATCCAGCAGGCTGCAGAGCGTCCAGAGAGGAACTTTGTGGACACTCGTCAGCTGAAGGTGACTGTCATCATGAACTCTACACCAGGAGCTTTCTTCTTTTATACTTTAATGTTTATTGAGTTTTAGTTTGTGTGCACAGCCATAACTATCATTTATAATAACTAACAACTTTCTTTCCACCATCAGAAATGTAACGAGGAAAACTCAGCAAAAACAGTCATGGTTACAGATATCCACTTTCAAAGATGGGTATGTCGACCCTTTTAGAGCCGACGTCACAGTGACATCATGTTACCAGCTGGAGGTGCAGCTGCCTCTCCCCCACAGGGCTGTAGGCTCCATAGGAGTGTTAAAATGTGTTTGTCTTGTTGTGTTATTGGGAGCCAGAATAGAAGGAGTCATGGCTCAAAACCAGCCGCCACTGCCCGTCAACAAAAACAAAGACAACTATGGTTAAATGTGATAAGACCAAAGGACTGGACGGAGGCCATCATCAAAAATGCTCACATGTGCAGCGCACACTTCATATCAGGTTAGGGAAAAAGTATTTCCTGTTGTAGGGATGAATAAGGTTATGTGTATTAAGGGTTATCATGTCCACCTCATCAGAAACTGGGGAGGGATTAAGAGGAAGATTGGATTTCTCTGCAACGCTAACTTTTTAGCACATTAGCTAACGTTAGCTTCCATAGCAAAACAAACAAGTGTGGTCCTGCTTTGTAAGATTGGCTTCCTGTGACATCATCCATCCACTGAGTGAGAGCATACGGGTCGGCCAGTCTGGTCCCGTTGGTCAGTGTTTACTTATTCAAGTAACACTGGCGGTCCCGGAGAGTGAGTGACCTGACATGGTGCGTTGGTAAATTCAGTCTGACGCTCTACACTAAAATGAGAGCCCTGTTGGTGGAAGAAACGCAGCGTTATATTTCTACATGAATGAACCAACGGTTAAGTTAATCACACATTCACTCCGCTCGGCGCTCTGCTGCTCCGTCTCCACAGACAGAGTGTCCAGAGTGCGCTCTGCCACTCTGAGAGTGCGCTGCTCTGGATAACCCAACGCTACATTCAGACAGCGCTCCCAATTTATCAACGCTCCAGTTTGTGTCAGAGTGCGCTCCCACACTCACAATGAGTGTTTCTGAACGCACCACTCACATCATCTTCTTCCATCGTCTAAAACAAGACAACAGAAGTTGTTAGCTAGCGCTAGCTAATGTCTGTGGAGAACTGTTTTGCCTCCAGCTAAGCCCCGCCCACCAGAAACGTCATACTGTTTACTAACAGTAAAAGGGTCTATATGTATATCTATATCTGTATGTCCAGTATTGAAGTTCTTGCAGGTGTTTTTTCCACCGTGTCATAAATCATCATTTTCTTCCATTAACTGACAGAAACATTTTCTCTCAGTCTGCTGTAAATTAAATGAAGCAAATTTATCTTCACTAATAAGCTGGGTTCACATTAATGTTTATTTTTGAAGATTTTTTTTTTTTTACATATAGTTTAAGTATGTAAAGTCACAGTAAAGGTGCAGAGTTAATGTGGAGCTTCAGGTCAAAGGTCATGTTCAGTTTCAGAAGATCTCAGAAACTGGATGTGTTGTTTCCACTGAATCAGCTGCAGACACAAAGTCACTGTTTCTGTTTCAGGAGCTTAAATATCATAAACATCCTGATCAAACATACTTAGAGCTGAGACAGTCGGTTAATGAATAAGTCCATTTACAGAAAAATTATTTTGGTAATTAATTCATTGTTAATGTTTAAAATTCTTTTTTTCCTGATTCCTGACACAGTAAACAGAAAATATTTGGTCTCAGACAGAACTAATGATGTCGAGGCATCAACTCCGCTCCAGGAACTTCAGATTTATCACTGTTTTCTGACTGAATGATTAATTAATGAATGAAGTAATTTATTAATCATTTTAACGGCTGAACCTCCACAACCTGCAGCCTGTTGGTTTAAAATCTGAGGAGAGACTTACACTGTGTCTCAAACTGCATCCTTCTGTTAGCACGCCTTACTGTAGTACTCTGTGTGCTGCACTGATTTCAGCAGGTTGGTCTTAAGGCACAGTGGACATTTGACTGCTGTGCGCGCCCACACATACACCAAACTAACAACACAGCGTCAGTGCTGATTAGGATATGCCGCCATATCTAGGAGCAGCGTTAGCTAACGTTAGCATTTGCATTATTGTTTGCGGTACCAAATCATCACAGACCCAACAAACATCAATGACGACTTCTGTTCGACAACAGTTTCGGTTCTAAGTGTCAAATGATGTCGAACCAACAGGCTCCTTGTCTCCATGTCCAAAGTTGAGACGTTTCCTACGTCACAGAGATGGCTTTGAGGTTGAGGATGAGAAGTGTTCGTCAGTCCACTCTCAACTCTTGGACCATTTTGAGTGCGTCAGCAGTACACTGCATTTTCCCGCACTACACAGTGTGAACACACTCAGCACACTCAGAATATGAAGGGTTGAGTGCAGAGGGATGTGATCTGAGACTCACCTGGGAGTGAACCTGTCACCGTGTGTGTGTGGCTTGATGATGTAACACCTGGTCTCGTTGCAGGTGTGTGCAACCTGCTTCGACCTGTCGGTCAGTCTGCTGCGGGTGCTGGAGATGACCGTCACTCTGGTTCCCGAGATCTTCCTGGACTGGTCCCGTCCGTCTGCAGAGCTCCTCCTCAGGAGACTCGCTCAGGTAAGTCACACCTGGACTCAGGCACATTACAACTTACTCCTTTTTAACCTTTATTTAAAGAGATAAGTTCCATTGAGGTAACATCACAAAGACAACAGCGATACAGTCAGTGTTCCAACATACATGTAGACAATTGAAACAAACAGTAAACAGGATCATATCTTTGTTGTGTCTGGGTTCCTACCTGAACCCCCACACTGCATAGTGCCAGTGCAAGTGAAACAGACGCTCTCAAGCAATGACGGCGGTGTCATCCCACCTACTGTGAGTTGATGTACCATCACAAGGATCTTGGATATATATTTTGAGGGCTCAAAACTACATTGTGTTGCTTTAAGATGACCGTATAGAAGCTAAGCTAACAGCTAACGGCTAACGGCTAACAGGGAAGTAAAACCTGACCTGTGCTTACATCCTGTCCTCTCTGTTGTTTCTCTGCAGCTGTTGAACCAGGTGTTAAACAGAGTGACGGCTGAGAAGAACCTGTTTGATCGAGTCGTCAACCTGAGACTGCCAGGTACACACACACACACACACACACACACACACACACACACACACAGGTTTATAATCTGTATTTCCAGAACTTTATATTCAGTGTTGATGAAGACAAAGTTTTTGGAGTTTAATTTGCTGTGTAACGTTTGTGAGCAGCTCGTAAAGTTCAGTGTTTCCCAGTGTCCCATAAAAACCAGTAAAAAGCGGTGCGGCCCACAGAGAGGAGTCAGTGAACAGTCAGCAGATGAACCTGTGAGTCACACAGTTATTATTCTTATCATAACGATCGTCTGATGTGTTAGTGCAGGAGGTTTACACCATCAGAGCACCTGGTCACCACCTGGTCACCACCTTCACGCAGCAGGAAACAGAGTGGTTAAAGTCAGGTGGTGTGTGACGGCATCATTATGGGATGGATTTGTTTCTGTGGCTGTGCAGGTCTGGAGAGCGTGGACCACTACCCCATCCTGGTGGCTGTTACAGGGATCCTGGTTCGAATCCTGGTGGATGGCGACAGACAGGGGTAAGACCTGTTCTCTTTAAACTTGTGTTACCCATAATGCACCTGAGGCGTGATGGTTCAGTCTGGGTGGAGCTGGTTTCCTGCAGAGGGAGGCTGGTCAGTACGTTGCAGCACACAGTGACTGTTTCTGATCGGAGCTGCTTGTCTTGTTTGTGGCTCATCACTGAGTTTGTTCACGTGTTTACTGAAGACGACTGAAAATCCACTCAGTCCCGTAACCATGGTAACTGTTAGGGACGCATTATACTGGATTATTTTGACGATATCCAATATGCCGATATAGAGCAGTAACTGGTAACGATATCGGTGTATCCTCCTGAGACCTGAACTGTTGTTTGGTATGCATTCTTAATTTCTGTGAGCTGTTTGGGATCAGTGGGACCTGAGAGAAAAAGCACGTTGGTCGAAACTGAGAGTTCATTTTAAAGCTGATATCGGCCGATACTGATGACGTGCAGATGTTACCGTGCGGCCCTGATCACAAACTGTGGAAACATTTTCAGGCTTTAAATGTCGAGTTCACTCCTGGTTTTTAAAAGTGAAAAACGGCTGCTGCTTTAAACAAAAATAACCTGCGTCTTTAATTGTTGTTCACCTTCATCTCTGAGAAGTCTCAATTCTGATTGGCTGGATGGTGCGGGTTAACAGACAGTATGAGCTGTGACACAGTGGCCGTGGCCTGTTCCAAAAAGGCACATTGCGTCTAAACCGGAGTCCTGCACGGGTCCAGTTTTCAAGATCCGCCCGCCCCGACCCGGCGACGTACAAACCCGCACCCGAACTGCAAACCCGCGCATCAGGCCAATTAGTACCGCAACCCAGTCCGACCCGTTGAAACACGACCCGCAGCTCGACCCGTAACCCGGATTTAAAATAATCATTTTGGGTCATATTGGCTGAATATTGAACAGCATATCGCCACAGTTAAGGTGCCAGTAAGTAAACAACGACCTGAATGAAGCAGCTCTCACAATAAAAACCTGACTTCAGCTCCATCATCAACCCTCTGTGTTCTTCTCCCATACGAGTGTAAAAGCACTCCTTTGTTACGTTTAATGCTTTTAAACTTTTAATCTATGTAAAGGAACTTTACATGTGTAATAATAGACTTACTTTCTGTCCAGAGCGACGTTCAGCAGTTACGAGCCGTCACGTGTTTTTAGAATCCATCGAGGAGAGAAGTAATCCATCAGGGAAACACTTCAGAAACATTATAAAGTGATAGCTGTACGTTTTATCCACTTATTTCTCAAATACCTAAATAATTATTTACTGTTTTGGAAGCGGCGCTTGTTAGACGGTGGCAGCCATGTTGATTCTGTCGTCCAATCACATATTGTGTTATTAGATGGTGAAACGCGTGTAAACAGCTGAACCAATGACTGTTGCGAAATAGCGGAGGCGATCCTCAGAGAGTAAATAATGACCAAGAGAGTTATCTGTAGTTTACCGAACTAATGACTGATGTGTTTATCTAAAACCCGCGATCCGACCCGCATGTTATTTTTTCTACCCAGATCCGAACCCGGGAAAAAAATGTTCTTTTAAAAACCACCCGCAAATCAGCTGTTTTTGCGGGTACCCGACCCAGTGCAGGACTCTGGTCTAAACGGGTTTGTGTAACATCACCAAACTTTGAAGAAGCTCCGTCAGCTGGAGTTGTGTAAAGTGTTGCAGTGTGTCAGTCTGTCGGCTCGTTAGTTCGGCGCTGGACTCTGCTGCCGTCAGCGTGTGGGGGACGACCAGTAGTGATGTCATCATGCTGGAATTACTAACTTAAACTCAGAACCTTAAAACATGATTGATTATTGATTCCTCGGAGGAAATCTGACATTGATGGCATCAAAGTTAATTTGGCTTTAACATGATCACTTTCCCATCTTCAGTTACCATCAGAGAAAACACTGTAAGAACAGCCGGTGCATCGACGCTGTGGAAAATCATGTTCCAAATATTCAGATGTGATATGTTTGATAAAGCCATATTTTAGACACTCTGTCCTGGTGCTGCGTGACATGACCTCAGATCAATATCAGGATTAATTATAATTAATGAATGATATTTTGTTTTAGTTTTTTGTCCTCAGAGTTCACTGACGAGGTTTGTACTGTAAATATGCTCAAATGTTAGAGCTGGGATGTTTTCCTTATGTGTCTGTGATTTTAAAACAGTTGAAGGAAAAACACAGATGAACCCTAAATTATTTATTGAACATTTCGAACAATTGAAATCAGAGCACACGTCGCTTGAGATGAAAACATCTTACGAAAAAAGTCACATTTTAGTTTTAATGTAAAAAAAGCAAGTTCCCTGAAAACGTAGGAAATAAATAACTTAAACAAAATCAATCATCTTAAAATGTTGCCATGTCTCAAAACAAAGGAACACTCCTCACATCTGTTTCCACACAAGTGTGCTGGAGAGAGACAAGAAGAATAAAACTAAAAGACTCCCACAGACTGTCTAAAAATAAAAAAATAATTAAAAATAAAAATAATATTTCTGGGGCGTCGGTGGCATAGTGGATAGAGCCGGCGCCCCATGTACAAGGCTGTTGCCGCAGCGGCCCGGGTTCGACTCCAGCCTGTGGCCCTTTGCTGCATGTCTCTCCCTCTCTCTCTCTCCCCCTTCACACTTGTCTGTCCTATACATTAAAGGCTGAAAATGCCCCAAAAAAATATCTTGAATAAAAAAAAATAAAAATAATAATTTTAATGCTGCAACAGTTTGGTGAAAACAGTTATTACAGGTTATACAGTGTGCAGATTCCTTTCTATAAGTGTTGCCATGTGGAAATTAAGAAATAACTTCAATCTCTTCAAAAAATGTCACATTTAAGTAAAAATCAAGTTCTCTCGCATCCAGTCAGGACCCAGTGTTAAACGCTGTGAATGTCACTGCTCTCATAGATACAGCCAGTAGATGGCACTGGAGGGTGGAGGAGGTCGGATTATTGTACCTTTAATGGAGGCAGTGTGAGGTCATTAAATCCATCCTGACACGTGGGCAGAGAATTCTTTTCACTGTATCAACGATTAGATCTGTCCCGCCATCGTCGAAATGTTTTCACCGTCTCCTGCTGGCGTGTCTCGTCTGAACTTCACTGTCTCCACGCTCTCCAGTGCTTCTGCTCAGTTCAGTCCGAATCTGTAAACTTTCAGAAAACGTGCACAAATACAGACACAAGGAGTTGGGACACAAGGCTCCGTCTTCGTCTCCGTTATCTAATAAACTGAGCCATATTCAGACCAAGACGTTTGAAGACGTCACAGGGAGTTCACAGGATGTTGTGATGGATGTGTTTGATTCTGAAACAAGCAACATTTGAAACTCTTCAGTGTCTGAGCGCTGATTCAGGAGGAAGTTAGTGACGGACGCAGAGCTCAGACTGAAGGAGCTCCACAGATACATGACCAGGTGAACCCATTAATGGAGAGTGATGCTGAACGTCTCCCTGCAGCAGCAGAATGTGTCTTTGAGTCTCAGGAGGTGGAGTCGCTGCAGTAGAAAGAGTTTCCAGTGGTGTGTGTGAACCGTGACCGCCGGCTCTTCGTCAACATTTAATGGCACTTTAATTAACAAGCTGTTCGTCCAGTGACATGAATCCAAACTCATTACCTCTCAGTGACTCTGCTGTCACATGACACCGTGAAGGTCTGACCACAGCCTGTGAACAGCATGACGAGAAATCAGCTCTATTAAACTGTGTTTTGGGAGACGCAGCCTCCGGGCCACCGTACTCTAAAGATTGTCCACTCGTGACGCTGTGTGCAGCTTAATGTGGCTGAAGGGTGTTTGTCTCCGTGCTTAACTGGATAATTGGATTTCTAACCTCAAAAGGAAAAACATCACACACACACATCCTTGTTTTCCTCCCTCGAGGGGTCCACATTGTTTTGCTTATTTGTGGGGTCTGCGCGCACACACACAGACACACACATGGACACACACACACACACACAGACACACACACAGACACACACACAGACACACACATGGACACACAGACACACACACAGACACACACACAGACACACACACAGACACACACACACACACACACACGGACACTCAAACTGCAGAAACTTAAAGGTACAGTTCAGAACATCTTTAGAGCTTTAAAGCAAATACAAGGAGCTCTCATGTTGTGTTGGTTTTGGCGCCCCCTGTGGACAGAGGTGGTAATGACAGTTATCTGGCAGAATGTGAAGCAAATAAAAGGAAGCTGCAGCTTATTTTTTATCCTGTCTTAGTTTATGAAACACAGCTGTTTGCAGGACGCACAGTGACGAGGTCATGTGTCTGTGGGAGATGAACAACTGTGATATGAGGACGGTGAAACAAAGTCAGCTTTGTTTCATTCAAACACCCCGTGGACTCGTGTTTTCTGCCTGTGCTCTGTCACTTTTTTTATCCTGAATCAGTATCAGCCAGAATCACAAAATTTAACATCTAATATAAATTTCTTTCTGCTTCTTTTGAACTGGTAAACGTTCAAACTCTGCCTGTGAAAATGTAAACTGAGAGTCTTCTGGTCAGCGTGCTGTGAATCATGTGGTCTGATGGGGATGGGAGTCTGATCTGGGACCAGGACTCTGTAGAAACAGCCGATCTTCTCACCCATGGTGGGTTTGTTTTTGTACGTGATAGAGATGTTTAACATTCATTCATTTTCGTCCCTGTTATACGGCGACTGATCTGGCCTCTGCTCGGAGGGTAAGGAGCTCCTGGACCTTAGTGTTTTCACTATATTTGGACATTTTCAGCCGCTGCTCTTCTTCTTTGAGCTAGCTGCTAACTGCTACTTTTTAAATCTCCTGCTGTGGGTCGCACACATTACATGTCAACAAAAAGTCACACCTGTCCTGTCCATGGTCCCGTCCTGCCAGCTGTCCCTTTTAGACAGAGGTCAGTGTGGCGATGTGATTACCTCCGCTGTCGACTTAAAAGTGACAACTCTGTCCCCTCATTCTGTGTCGATGCAGAACTGTGAGGCGGAATAACGGTGTAACAACCCTGTCTCGAGGAGGCGGAGTTAAAGGGACGACTGACTGTGGAGACGTCGTTAATTCATTTGCTTAAAAAGATCTGAATGGTCATTTTAATGTGAGAACTCTGGAGGACGCGTCAAACTTCTGTCATTGTATCTGAACATTCAGGGACAAAGACAAAGAGTCTCTGTTGCCGTGGAAACATTTGACTGAGTTTATGAAGACAAACAGGTAAACATGGAGAAAACAGCTTCTCTGTGACCTCACAGCTTCTGACAGCTCCAGTATCACTTCATTATCTGAGTGCAGCTGAGAAGAGCTCCAACTGACAGTCTGCATGTTTCTCGCATATATTCACACACACACACACACACACACACACACACACACACACACACACACACACTGAAGGCCACAGTGAGACGTCTCTCAGGGTGCTGATGGAGGAAATTCAATTATCAGAGGATGAAAGCTTCAGCTGGTGCCGCAGAAAAACCGTCTTTATGTTGAGATGAGCTCAAACTGACAGACGTTCACACATCAGATACACAGTTCTGTTCTGAGATACTTCACTCTTTCCTCGCCATTGACGAGATGTTCTGGCAATCTGTGTTTTTACCGTTGTAAGATAGGGGGCGCTGTTACACATCTGTGAAACAGAACAGCACTGCCGTGTCCAAAAACAAAAGAAGAATGAGATCCGCTGCAAACCAGAAGAAGATGTTGTTTACAGAAATGTAGCAGCTTGTAAACGGCACAGAAAAGTTTACAGTTGCGTAAGCCGTGGAGATGTCGATGGACTCAGACTGACACTTCCTGTTTTGATCAACATTCTGAAACTGATTGGACGAAGAAACAAATGAGTGGGACGAAACAGGATCACTGAACGTGACGACGTGTTTCACTGCTGCACCTCAAACAGATTATTATTGTTATTTTCATTCGTACAGTTCAGACTGACGTAAGGAAATGAGAAAAGACAGAACATGTAAATGTGAAATTGATTTTATATTGAAAATGACTCTTTGACAAAAAGAATTTTTTCTCAGCTTTTTGTCGGAAATGTTTTTTTTTTTTAATGAAAATACACAAATTCAGGTCTCGATAGGAAATAGATGGAATAAGACAGAATAAAAACAGAAGGTCTGTTCTTTAGTTTGATGTGTAGACTGTTTACATATTCATAGAACAAATGATTCTGTGGGTCTGGAAAGATCAGTGAATATTTTATGTTTCATGTTCTGAGGCTGATTACAGAGAACAGTTGTTCTGTATGTACGAAGCATCAGACACTTCCTGTACGGTGGTGACCCTCAGGCGTCCTTGCCTCTCTGTACATCCTGGATAACATCTCTAACAGCTGGTTTACTCCCAGGGGAGCAGCGGCGTACTGAAAGCTGTCTGTCTCTGCAGGTATGGGTCTTTGCATCCGGTGGAATTTTGTTAGGTAGTTTTGGAGCGATGCTGCTGGGCAGAGGGGATTTTTACTCGCCATTTAAACAATGCTCCTCTCTGATTTTCTCTCACCAGTGGGTCTTTATTTTTGTTTCCTTACTGAATGTTACGGTGACATACTTCCTCCAGCCTCGTCACATTTTAGGATGAATGAGTCGGGTCCCTGTCTGATTTAGTGTTACAGAATATTTTAAGATTCGCTGGTCTGCAGGTGAAATCACAGGGTGATGTGTTGGCCTGTCTTCCCCTGCCCTTCTTTTCTCTTTAACAGCACCTTTGAAAACATTATCAGCTGATATGAATTCCGAGTCCTGTATTAAATTCCACGAACAGCTGACCGGAGGCTCGTTGATGTAACGATTGAAACCAGCCTGAGGTCGCTGCTGATGCTGCACAGCTCCTCCTTAATTGTTCAGTGGATCCATAAAACCGCCTGAAGGCTGTACCCAGCTCGCTCTTCTCAACACGCCGAATGTCGACATTTATATTTTGGAGATTGAACCAAGTCTGACAGCAGTTCCATGCTGTTGGCCTTGCGGTGTTCACTTCATCTTTGCTCTTCTCTAATTTGTCGATGTCAGCTGATGTCATGTGAACACACCTAGAGGAAGGCAGTGACCTCTCCAGGCTTCTCTCCTTCCATTCATCCTCATCTGACGACCTTTCACCGTTTGAATCAGATGTTAGTTATAGAACATGTCCATCTTTGTGACACTAAGTTTGTAATAATCCACAGTAACGTCAGACTGTTAATGTAGGCCTAATAAACAGTTTAGAGCACCTGTGAGCAGTGTTGATTTTGTTGGCAAGAGTTTCATGAAAATTAGTTGGTAGCAACATTTTTTCAGTGACGAAGATGAGACGATGACGAGAGAAAAACAGATCTTGATCATATAAACTGAGATGAAATCTGTTTGATTTTCATTGATGAGACTTGATGAACATGTTGGTGGTGGACTGTCGGACACTGACAGCTTGTAATGATCTTCAGATGCCTGATGAGCGACAGGCTGTAAACTCCAGTAAATAGTCTGCACCAGGATGTTTGGGTTGGTGCAAGTTGTGAGCTGTAATTCAGCAGTAAATAATCAGCCGTGTGTGTCTGACTGTGGATGGTGGAGCTGCTGAATGGATTTGCGGAGTTTGTTAGTTGCAGCGGTGGCTGTTAGCAGTTAGCAGCTAGCTGTTAGCAGCTAGCTGTTAGCTGTTGAAAGCTAGCTGCTAGCTGTTAGGTGTTACCTGTTAGCAGCAGTCATGAGCACTCTGTTTTTTTTGTCTTGTTTTTTAATCTTATATTCGTTGTCTCTTCCTTAAACCTCTGACAGTCAGATTCCAGCAGCTGGCCTGCAGCTGTAGGACTCCTCCATATTGATGACATGACTCTGACCAAATTTGGGAATGTGAGAAGAGGCAAATGTTGCTAGAGCTGGAAATCTGAATAACAGGAAACAGCAGCTTTAGTGACAGGAAGCACCTTCAGCGTGTACATGTGTGGGAAAGTTTGTTGGCGTGTCACATTTGTGAGCTGATACTGATGTCAGACAATATAAATTCTTTGGCTTTCTCTTAGGGCTGCACGGTATATGCGGTAGACGGTAGAAATGATATAAATTTGGCCCACGGTAGAGATTTGCGCTCTACCGTCCTATCGTCGATGACGTCATCGCACCTGCCTCAGTGTGAAAATGGCTGCGAGCACAGAGACAGCAGAGCAAGAGGAGCTGGTTCACGTCCGTGATTTAGCGTAGCACGTGCAACATGTGTTGCTGGAGAACTTGTGAGTGAGTGAGTTAATGTTTTATGAACAGCCCCGGACTTCTCAGACTCTTTTAGCGACTTACCGCTCAGAGGGAACTCATTCAGTGTCTCCTCTGGCAGCAGCACAGCGTCTCTCCCTCTCCTCTCTCGCCGTGCGCACACGGGAGTTGGTTTTCGGCAAGAGAGTTTGTCATAAACCTTTGGTAATGTAAACCTATGTGACGCTAGGGGCTCCACAAAAAACTCCATATGTGAATGTGTGATAGTTGTGGTATCATAACAGCCTGTCACAGGTTACAGCGTGATGATTAAAGGGGTATTTTTTTTTTGGGGGAGTTTTTCCTGATCAGCTGTGAGGGTCTTAAGGACAGAGGGATGTCGTATGCTGTAAAGCCCTGTGAGGCAAATTGTGATTTGTGATATTGGGCTTTATAAATAAAATTGAATTGAATTGAATTGATTAGAGGAGAAATGGCAGAGCATAAAGGTCCAGATGGAAAAAACACAACTCAGTCATTTGGGAAGGAGAAGAAGGAAATTACCTTTTGATATAGATCCCAGGGGACATTTTGCACCATAGAGTACTGGGTTTTAATTTTGAGTTTTGAGATCTGCATTCTGCACAATAAATGCTCTAAAAAATACATTATATCTTTGCTTTTGTTGTTTTTTTTTTGTTTTTTTTTATCAATTTAGCTTTGCTAAGGGACTACAAAACCCATTCAGAAACACTTCTATTATAACTTCTACACTTAAATTTATACCGCGATATATACCGTTACCGTGAAGGGATTCGATTTATACCGTGATATGAATTTTAGGTCATACCGCCCAGCCCTACTTTCTCTCAAGATTTAAAGACTGGCACCTCAGCATTTTTGCGTAGGAATCCAGTGGTTATACGGTTGAGAAAATGTAGCGCCAAAGGACAGGCCTGTCTGACGGCGAGGGAAAAGCGGTGAAAATGTCCTCAGTGTCGCGTCCACTGAGACTGACAGTGGGTTTTTTCAGGTCTTCCTTTTTTAAGTGGCTGTTTTGCTGTTAGCCCTCGTGCACAGCGATGCACAGCGGAGCTCCTGTGGCGTTAGTCCCGTCTATTACTCCAAACAAGGAGCGTGCCGACCGCCATCCACTGTACATCATACACTGACTGTAGATCAGTAACTCAGAAAGCTTCACTTAAAGAACCCAAACTGTCTCTTTCAGATATCAAATGCAGGACTTTCATTCATCACAAAGTGTCTCACACTGTGGTTTAGTAGTTTTACTGCAGTATGGATCAGAGTACTCGTCCCAGCTGTGCAGAGTTTTGATCCCTTGTGTTGCCGTGGTGATGGCGTCTGTCTCTGGACTGGTCTGAAGTCTCACTGTGATGTCTCAGGTGGATGTAATGTTTCTCAGTGTTTCATCAGTTTGACTCAAACTCAGCTGAAGGTCGATAAATGTGTTTAATTTCTTCACGTTAGATAAAGTGACCTGGAAGTCCCGCCCCCGGCTTCCTGTGCAGTTTGTCATGTGGAGTAACACACACAGATTAGAGGAGCGCTTGTTTTGATGTAGTGGATCTCCTGCTGAAACAAACAGTCAGGAAACCTCAGCTCCTCTGATCACATGTATTAAATATCACGATCGTCTCCCGCTGCTTGTTGGTTTAATGATGTGTTTGTTGTTGTTGTGTTTACCGGCTGCCGCTCTGCTCTCATGTGATCACCAGCCTCCACCTGGTTAGTATTCCAGTGTGTTCTCTGCCTCAGGAAGTTGATTGATGGTGTCCCGCTGGTTGAAACGTGCTGTGGCTCAGCAGTTTGTAATGCTCCTCGTTATCTCTCAGCCTCATCGTGGGGACGTCACTCAGTGAGTCACACAGTAATGAATGGGAGTGAATGTGATAGTGTGACCTGCTGCTCCTCTGTCAGCAGAGTCCTGCTGGTGGAGCCCATTCCTCTCTTTTACTCAGCTGTTGTTGTTATGGAGGAGGATGGAGTGGACGAGTAAACCTCTACTGGAACATAAACTCCCACTGATACAGACGTACACTAACATGGAGGCTGAGAGCTGTGAGCAGCGTGACATCGTTACAGCCTCTCATATAGTGTTGATAAGTCATTTGACCTGATCGAGGGCTGATAACTCGCTGTTTATGTTTATGATAGCACTGTATGGAGTGACTTCCAGCATGAGAGAGTTACTGCCCCAAGAGAAGGAGGTCAAGTATCTCAGGGTCTGGTTCACACTGAGGGTAGAATGGAGCGGTGCAGCATCTGACGCCGCACCAAACTGCCGATCCATCTCACGCTCCATTCTACCCTCTCTGGGTCTTGTGTCAACAAGACCCAGAGAGGGTGCTGGACTGTCATGGTTCAGAGGGAGCTGAGATAGAAGGTGAAACTGTTTTCCTGGTCCGTCTGCGTCCCAACCCTCACCTATGGTCATGAGCTCTGGTTAGTGACTCTGAGCTGGTTGTTTGTCCCGTTCCCAGGAGGTAAACAACACATTTGACACAGGAAACCTACATGTGTGAAACACATCGGAAAATAAATATTCCTGTTTCCATGCAGCCGTGCGTACTCTGACTGATGGCTCATGAAAAACGCTTCACAAACATTCAGCTGTCGTCAACATTTCCTGACAAATGAGGCGAGGAAGCAGCTGCGACAGGAACCGAGTTCACTTCAGCTGTTTCCTCAACAACAGATTCCATCAGCTGCAGGTTCAGCAAACGATCAGTCAGTCAGTATGAGTCTGTTTTCAAATATCCACTTTGTCCGTCTGTCCACAAATGATGACAAAACATCATCATATATGACTGTAGCAGCGCTCTGTGTGACACCAGGTATCATCAGCTCATCGGAGCGAGAGGGAAGCTTCTGGATGTTATAATAAGGAGGGTTAATGGAGACAGACAGAGACAAGACGTGTCCAACTGCATCAGAGATTCATGATTATTTAATGTGACGGAGTGTAAATGAAAGTGTCTTTTATTTGGAGTGAGACACTTGAGACGATGAGTTTAAAATAAAGCCTGACGCTTCAGATTGTTGCAAATTCATCATGAAAACACTGCAGAGGAAAAACAACAATTCACCAGTGACAAGTTCTGGAGTCACCACACTACCATCCTGCTGTAGGGGAATAAGACGCTGTGGTTTGTTTGTGTTTCTTTGCATCATCACAAGCCCAGGATGACTGTGATTGTCAGTGGTGTCAGGGAGGAACACACACAGTGACAGGGCTAACTGTTAACATCACACAGCTAACATTGCCTTATGATTATAACGGCAGAGTCGAGACGCTCAGTGTCGGTGTGAGTTTGTTGGGACTGTTTAACGGCTCAGTGTTGGATGTTAGCGCTGCTGCTGTGTTAGCTCATGCTAACCGGGCAGAGTCTCCAAGAGGAGAGCGGCTCCACTTATAGCAGCAGAAAGTTTGTTGATCCGGCGGGGAGTCGTAGCGGTCCGAGATCAGACCCCAGCGCAGAAATGATCGTAACTCAGGTGTCGTTTGATTGAAGACATTTCGAAAGACGAGACAAATAAACTCTGACTGTCAGAAATGAGATCAACATTGTGAGAGTCCTGAGAGAAGAAGTCTGGGCTGTCCTGAGGTGCATTCACAAGTTGTTTTATTTGTTATAGATCTTTACAACAATTCACTGAAACAACAGAGCAGACATGACTCGATCCAAAGCTTCATCAACATTCGTCACTTTCAGTGTGTACATGGTTAGTTTAGAGGTTTTTGTTGTTTTTTCCTGTAGCGAAGAGGATTTTAAAACAGATGGAAGGAAGGGAGAGTGCTGGCCACAGTCGTTGGCCATTGGCTGGTTTATAGCTGTGAGTCAGACCACGGTGGCTGTGGTTTATGCCTGGTTCACACTACACGACTTTTCTGCCTGTTCCTACAGTCACTATGTCACATTACACGATTGTGGAGTCATAAACTCGTGCCGTGACTTGGCCGACAGACATGACACACTGCACGATGGTCCACACCAATTATCCCCGGTCATCTTTCACGACGTGTGTGATGTCATCAGGTTATTCTGGTCCTATATTTATATTATTATTATTTCAGTCACTGTGTCTGTTCATGTGCCAGCTAAACTGTTACTGTAGTAACAGTGCCACCAGGTGGGCGGAGCTACATTTGAAGTACCGTACGCAAACATACAAGTCACTGAATCCTCCACAGGAAGTTCCTGCAAATGTTTCACAATAAAAGCCTTTTTAGAAAATGAAGGGATTCTGTCAGCCGAGGTTATAAGGGGCTTTTAATTTAAAACAGATACAGGAAGTGTTGAGTTTGAAATGACGGCACAATGTATTAACTTTATCAAGGCAAACGGGAGCGGATAAAAAGTAAAAACATAAAAACACAGAGGGAATAATAAATAACGTTTCTAATGTGGTGTGTTTGAGATGCAGCTGGTAGCCTCTGCAGCTGTGCTGAGTAAAGGCCCAGACACTATCTGTGAGTTTGATTCCTTTATATCCTCCATTATGAAGAAAGAACATTCTTTGCTAGCTTGATGCTAATGGCAGTACTCAGCGGGTTGATAAAGTGCCTCTGCTGTTTCCTTTTTACTCTGTGTGCTAACGTCCCTACAGGAAATAGCTGGTAGTTTTTATCTTTGGACAGAGCCAGGCTACCTGTTTCCCTCTGTTTCCAGTCTTTATGCTAAGCTAAGCTAACCAGCTGTAGCTTTATATTTACTGTAGAGACATGAGACTGACATTAATGTGAACATCTGAAGAGGATTTCATTAAATGTTGAACTTCCCTTCTTCCACCTGTTAAAAAGACAAACCAGTGGAGCAGTGGAGTTCTTCAGGGTCTGATCCTGGGTCCTGTTTCATTTCCTTTCTCCCTCTTGGTGACGTCATTATCTGTCATTAAACCTTGTTTTATCGTTATGCTGATGACACGCAGCTTTATAATGAAGCTCAGTGAGCTCGCTGCAGAATGCTACACTCATTACAGGAACGTCTGTCTGAAAGCTCCAGTTAAATCCAGAACACACAGCTGTTCTTATTTTCTTATGTTCTTATTTGTTTCTGAACAGATTTCATCAAATGTCAGTGTCTCACCGTGCAACTGTATCACCTCTGGTCCTAACTGGGTAGTGAAGGGGAGACGCTAACATGTACCTAGATATGAGTTCTATACCTTAAATGACTCATGAAAGCTGGGAGATGCATCATGTTGAACAGTTGACAGTTTTTAACCCTTTTTAGCAGCAGAAACTTTCACAGCTGTGGTTTGTATGAAAAATTACAAAATAGAGCTCTTTCAAAATAATAAAGTAAAAGAATAAGTCCCTTTGAGTTGGACTCTGTGAGGCAGATGCTCCTTCAATTTGAGAGTCTCAAGAGTTTTAATAGTTTCCAGAGTTCCTGGTGTCCTGAAGTGTGTTCAGGGTTGACTCCTGCTTCTACTCATGTAGAGTTAATAGTGTCTGTGTTCTTATCTAGAATCAGAGTGACTGAGTCAAGCGAATCTGATGTCTTCAGTGAGCAGGTCCTACGGTAGGTCACACTGTGTCCACGACCGTCCACAGTCTCACTGGGCTGGGCTCGCCATCACTAAGTTCGTCTGTAAATCTGGTAGTTCACAAAAAAAAAAAGATATAAAAAGAAATTGTTCTGTCTGCCTGTAGCATGTATACAAGACGTTTTCAGGGCGTGTTTCAGGAAGTGAAGTCATGTCCAGGTAGGGACCATACGTCACATTTCAGTTACGTACACATGCTGCATCTTTAACTGCCTGGAAACACAAGGTCAGGCGTTGGGCGCTACTTTTGTGCATAGCTTTCAAGAGCGCAGTGGCAGGTTGCGTCTGAGGTTGCTAAGCAACTGAAATAGGCATTGTAGCACAGCCTATTTACCTGAAACCCTGAGGTCAGAGCTGATCTACTTCCTGTGTGTCTGTGGGACAGATGTGACCCTCTGACAGCTCTGCACTAACATGATCAGCTTCTCCTCCATATTTATCACA
Source organism: Epinephelus lanceolatus (assembly GCF_041903045.1). Classification (NCBI taxonomy): domain Eukaryota; kingdom Metazoa; phylum Chordata; class Actinopteri; order Perciformes; family Serranidae; genus Epinephelus; species Epinephelus lanceolatus. Next base: position 52,881,989 of record NC_135734.1, on the reverse strand, counting down.
CACTGATATTTACTGAAGAAGGACAGATATCTGTCAGCTGTGATTGGTCGGTCTTCGTCACATGACAGGTGCTTTGGAACGCGTGTGTGCCACTCTGGCGTCACTCAGGTGTCGCTCTGGCGTTTGAGCGCACCTGCTGCGTGTCCACTTTGAAAACCATGAATTTGAGGGCGCAAAAAACGCAGCATGTGTACGGCCCCTTACACAGGAAGCAGAATGCAACTACACCTCTACAGAACATACAAGGGATTACTCGCTCTGTATTTCACTGGAGTTACACAACGTTAAACTTGTTTCTATAAATCTGTGTATTACATGTAGTTTATGTTAAAGTGAGAAAAAGGATTTCTCTAAATGTTGAACTGCTCCTTTAAAGTGAAGACGTGTTTATAACTGGTCTGTTTGAAATGAAAACCTGACACAAAGTTAGAGTTTGGGAAAGTTGTGAGCAGAGGTTTAGACGTTTCCTAATTGGGTATTTAGAGAGGTGTGTGTGTGTGTGTGTGTGTGTGTGTGTGTGTTTACTTACAGTCATGTGTTTGTGTGTTGAAGACCTGTCAGGGTCTTAAATTCAGGTCTAATGAGTTCTGTGAGTTCACACATGAAGTTTAACTTTACTCCTTCCTGTTGTGTCTCTCTTCCTCCTCCTCTTGCTCTTCCTCCTCCTCTTCTGTGTTTAATTCATCCACGTGTTTATCTGATGAGCACAGTGAACAGTAATGAACTGAACTGACTCACATCCACTCACAGTCTTTACCTTCATGTTGTCACCTGCTTTATATTTTAAACACGTATATACCAGTGTTCAATAACACTCTGGCTGATAGCCAACACAGATGGGTTTGCTGTTGTTGTTGTTGTTGTTGTTGTTGTTGTTTATTTCCCCTTTTGTTTCAGTGAAGCAAAGAAATGACCAGTATATAAAAACAATAATTGAACAGTTTTAAAATAATTCAGTCCTTCATTACTGTTTCTGTCTGCCTCCAGCTGTTATGCTAAGCTAAGCTAAGCGGCTGCAGCCTATGTCAGTAGTCGGCTCTCAGAGAGGAGGAGACGTCAGACTGATCCTTTGAAACAGTTTAGCAGTTGTGTGTTTGTGGTGTTGAGTTGTGTCAGAATATGTGCACAGATATCAGAAATATGATCCAGTGGAAAATGTTTTTATTGGATTTAATATCAGCACAGAAAGATAATGTGTTACAGTAAATAATTGATTAGATCTGCTCTCATTGTCTCTGCCAGTAACGGCAGCACGTTATGCACGAGCAGAGGAAACTCAGTCTGTCATTAACCCTTTCACCACCGCAGCAGTTACACACTCACTCTGCACGGTGTCGACAGCTGAGAGTGAAGAGATGAAGCTCCGCAGATACCGGAGTCTTCATCAGTGAAGCTGTTAGTGGAACTGGACGCCTCGCTGTCCTCCTGAGCCAACAGTCGACCCCTCCGAGACTTTACAGCCCACGCTGTGTTTTTCTCATATGTAAATTTGTCCTGTCTTCTTAAAGTGAAGCGTCACTGAAGGTGATCTGATTCCCAAACTCTCATCTGTTCAAATCAGAAATGTGTCGTTATGATTACATAACCAGAGCTCTGGTATTTAATCAACCCTTCTTCTTCTCTGTCTCTGTGAGCGTCAGATGTTCAGACTGGTGACCAGTGTCTGTCTTTATTTTTAACATGTGACGAGATCATTATTTACTGCAGCCTGTTCAGAGGCCATGACATCACCAGCAGCTCCACTGACACACGGGCGGGGCGCTCTGGGGAAACCAGACAACATCTGCACACAGCTGGATGAGTGTCGCTGAAGTTTCCCTCAAATATCCGTGAAGTTAGTCGCTCTGTACTCACTGTGAGAATCAGTGAAAAACAAAAGCAGCATGTGTTTGTATTCAGCAGGCTGAACCTGCAGGAGCTCGCTCAGCCCGCACGTTGAGGAAGAAACGTCTGTCTCCCTCCCTCCAACCTCTCCAGGTAACGAGTGTCATTACTACACTACGTGCTCCAGAGACCACGTTTAGCTCCGAAGCCACAAAACCAGCCTGAAAATGAAGGAAATCTGAAAGGACTGCGTGAGGACCTGTGACCACAGAGCGTTTTCTTTTCTCAGCGCTGCATCTTTTTGCAGTTGTTCTCTAAGAGGAGCGGGCATATCCTGCCGCCCCCAGCCACCTGGAGGTAAAGCGCCATGCCCAGCGTCTGCAGTTCCTTTTATTTTGAAAGTCAGTGACACCAGTGTAACCTTTGACCCCGTGGTCACATTGGTCACCGACATGGAGGACTCCAGCCATGAAACTTTGCAGCCCGAGGATGAGGTGGCAGCCTACATGGAGTTCAGGTCCTTTGGAGGTTTGATGGTGGTGGAAGGAGCATGCTAACATGTTTCCTAACCTGGCAGTGATTGAATGTTTTCACCATCCAGTCAAAGAGACGTCCAATTCAAGAACGGAGAACCAGCTTCATGTGAGGGACTGGAGCCTGGGGGGTTGATCAGGGGTGTGGCTTTGACTGAAACATAATGATGGGTAACAGGTGGGTTCTGGTACTGAGCTGTACAGGTATGGGCTGGTGTGGGTTTTCAGAACGTGACTGGTGCAGGACTCTGATCTGGATCATATGTAAACACACTGACTTCCTGTCTGTGGGCCCTCCTTAGGATTGTTTTGATGATCATGTGAACAGCACCTATCGTTTCAAAGCTACACAATTGATGCAAAGCATTTGAAGACACGCCCACCTCAGCAGGCTCAGTAAACACTTCTGTCAGACAAACAACAAACAAACAGTTCACACCCACCTATGAATCCTTATTATAATCCATAGATCGCCTGATAACCTCCAGTTTAATGAGCTGAAAAATCCTGAGAACACAAATCTGTGTCACACTGGTCCTGTCGTTTTTAGATGTTTTGAGATGTGGAGAAGTTACAGATTTACTCTTTAATATGAGAGTGTTTCTGAAGAGAGCAGCTGTGATCCACAGTACAGACACTCAGCTAATGACACTGCTGAGCAAAGGTGTGATTGACCTTCAGCAGAGAACAGACAGGGTGTGTAAATGACTCTGATGTCTTTCTGTCAGAGTGCTCACAGGGAAGCTTCAGTTCGAGGGTCCGAGTGATAAAAGTCTTTATGGGAGTGACCTCAGAGGCTCTCAGAGACCGTGGTGAACAGACATCAGTCTGCTGCTCTCATCACTGATCGAATTCCATCAAGGACGGTTCTTAAGTCTCCCCTCACCCTGCTCCCATTATGTGTCCACACATTATGCTGTAATGGTACGTAGCGTCGAGCAGAGAGTGCATGGAACCTTTTTATCTGCAGTGCAAACACAGCTTCATCCTGTCACACTTCACTCACTCACAGTGACATCATACCTCTGTCACTCTTACTGTGTCTGTGTGTTTTATTAACGAAGGAAAAAGTGTTTGTTTTTTGTCATAAGCTGTAAAGTTAGTGTGTCACATAAAGGAGGATTTATTAAGAATAATAATAGTTGCACAGTGGTGCAGTGGTTAGTCACCTCACAGCAAGAGGGTCCCTGGTTCGAACCCAAGGTGGGGGAACCCCTCTGAGTGGAGTTTGGTTGTTCTCCCTGTGTCAGCGTGGGTTTCCTCCAGGTGCTCTGACATGTTCTACCTGTGTCAGCGTGGGTTTCCTCCAGGTGCTCCGACATGTTCTCCCTGTGTCAGCGTGGGTTTCCTCCAGGTGCTCCGACATGTTCTCCGTGTGTCAGCGTGGGTTTCCTCCAGGTGCTCTGACATGTTCTCCCCATGTCAGTGTGGGTTTCCTCCAGGTGCTCCGACATGTTCTCCCTGTGTCAGCGTGGGTTTCCTCCAGGTGCTCTGACATGTTCTCCCTGTGTCAGCGTGGGTTTCCTCCAGGTGCTCCGACATGTTCTCCCCGTGTCAGCGTGGGTTTCCTCCAGGTGCTCTGACATGTTCTCCCTGTGTCAGCGTGGGTTTCCTCCAGGTGCTCTGACATGTTCTCCCTGTGTCAGCGTGGGTTTCCTCCAGGTGCTCTGACATGTTCTCCGTGTGTCAGCGTGGGTTTCCTCCAGGTGCTCTGACATGTTCTCCCCATGTCAGCGTGGGTTTCCTCCAGGTGCTCTGACATGTTCTCCCCGTGTCAGCGTGGGTTTCCTCCAGGTGCTCCGACATGTTCTCCCCGTGTCAGCGTGGGTTTCCTCCAGGTGCTCCGACATGTTCTCCCCGTGTCAGCGTGGGTTTCCTCCAGGTGCTCCGACATGTTCTCCCCGTGTCAGCGTGGGTTTCCTCCAGGTGCTCCGACATGTTCTCCCCGTGTCAGCGTGGGTTTTCTCCAGGTGCTCCGACATGTTCTCCCCGTGTCAGTGTGGGTTTCCTCCAGGTGCTCCGACATGTTCTCCCCGTGTCAGCGTGGGTTTCCTCCAGGTGCTCCGACATGTTCTCCCCGTGTCAGCGTGGGTTTCCTCCAGGTGCTCCGACATGTTCTCCCCGTGTCAGCGTGGGTTTCCTCCAGGTGCTCCGACATGTTCTCCCCGTGTCAGCGTGGGTTTCCTCCAGGTGCTCCGACATGTTCTCCCCGTGTCAGCGTGGGTTTCCTCCAGGTGCTCTGACATGTTCTCCCTGTGTCAGCGTGGGTTTCCTCCAGGTGCTCCGACATGTTCTCCCTGTGTCAGCGTGGGTTTCCTCCAGGTGCTCCGACATGTTCTCCCCGTGTCAGTGTGGGTTTCCTCCAGGTGCTCTGACATGTTCTCCCCGTGTCAGCGTGGGTTTCCTCCAGGTGCTCTGACATGTTCTCCCCGTGTCAGCGTGGGTTTCCTCCAGGTGCTCTGACATGTTCTCCCCGTGTCAGCGTGGGTTTCCTCCAGGTGCTCCGACATGTTCTCCCCGTGTCAGCGTGGGTTTCCTCCAGGTGCTCTGACATGTTCTCCCCGTGTCAGCGTGGGTTTCCTCCAGGTGCTCTGACATGTTCTCCCCGTGTCAGCGTGGGTTTCCTCCAGGTGCTCCGAGATGTTCTCCCCGTGTCAGCGTGGGTTTCCTCCAGGTGCTCTGACATGTTCTCCCCGTGTCAGCGTGGGTTTCCTCCAGGTGCTCTGACATGTTCTCCCTGTGTCAGCGTGGGTTTCCTCCAGGTGCTCTGACATGTTCTCCCTGTGTCAGCGTGGGTTTCCTCCAGGTGCTCCGACATGTTCTCCCCGTGTCAGCGTGGGTTTCTTCCAGGTGCTCCGATGTGTTCTCCCCGTGTCAGCGTGGGTTTCCTCCAGGTGCTCCGACATGTTCTCCCCGTGTCAGCGTGGGTTTCCTCCAGGTGCTCCGACATGTTCTCCCTGTGTCAGCGTGGGTTTCCTCCAGGTGCTCCGACCTGTTCTACCTGTGTCAGCGTGGGTTTCCTCCAGGTGCTCCGACCTGTTCTACCTGTGTCAGCGTGGGTTTCCTCCAGGTGCTCCAGCTTCCTCCCACAGTCCAAAGACATGCAGGTTAATTGGTGACTCTAAATTGTCCGTAGGTGTGAATGTGAGTGTGAATGGTTGTCTGTCTCTATGTGTCAGTCCTGTGATAGTCTGGTGACCTGTCCAGGGTGAACCCTGCCTCTCACCCAGTGTCAGCTGGGATAGACTCCACCCCCCTGACGACCCCAAACAGAATAAGTTGTTACAGAAAATGAATGAATAATACATTGTATTTCGAGTCACCATCAGTGCATGTCTTCGTGTGTGTCACCATTAAATCAGACCAAAAACACCAGTTTGAAAAGGTGTGTTTTCAGACAGGATGTGTTCGACGATCTCTGGGGCTAAATGATCAAAGACCGTAGTATTGATAAGCTCTGGTGGTGGTCAAGGTGGTGAAGATGAGATGAAATGAAGATGGAGAAGTGCTGATGATGTAGGCGAGGAGAGGAATGAAACTTTGGTGAGCTCGTCCTGGACTCTGGACACGATGGCTGGAGGTGAACAGGTGAAGGAGGGCGCGAATGTTCTGTTGTAAATGATGGCTGAGGTGAAATCTGACAGTAGCATCCTGATTGGCTGAGAGAGATCAGTCTACCTGCGCTGATGTCACCTGTATGCAGTGAATCACATCAGCAGAGAGGACATCACAGTGATGACGGCGTCACCTCATCGATCAGCTGGTAGATTTGACGTGAGATCACATTAGACGTGGACAGTCGTCGTTGACTGAAAGTCACAAAGCGGACTCAGACTGAATCCCCGCCGGGCGCCATCAGTGAGGGCGGCTGCAGGTGAACATGCAGAATACTAACACACGACTCGTGCGACTGCTCCATTGAATGGGAGTCGCTCGCCGTCTGAACAGCCTCCAGCTGTGTGTTGGACTCATTTCCCTTCCTGATGCAGCTCACACACACGGCCGGCTTCACTAACAGCTTTTGGCCTCTCATGGGTGTTGAAGTGTTTTTATGTAATGAATCAGAGAGGCCATGTTCCAGTCATGTGGAGCTCCAACTCGCCCGGCTGACCTCCGTCCAGTTTGGGTCAGACACAAAGTCAGAGGAGTTGTTATATAAAACTATCATGGCTGCAGGATGAAGGACAAAATGATACTCACCTCTGTTTTAATCGACACCCAGAAACGGTTATTCATTGATTTTAGGGACAGAATATTTTCATTGCACTGGTGTATTAAGATAAGCAGAGTGCTGCTGTCACCTCCTGCGTCCTTATTCAGCTGCGTCTCACTGAAGCATCATGTACCTAAAATATGGGCTCACTAAAAACCAACCTGCCATCAGAGAATGCAGTCAGATGAAACCAGTGTGTCTGGTGAGAGACGCAGCAGAGTCTCCTGCGAGCCCAGCAGACATTTCAAATCTCAGTGTCACAGCTGATCTTGTTTATTTCATTGTGGGAAGCTGAAATCATGACAGTGATTAATTTTGGATTAATATTGCAGCCCTAATTTACACCGGCTGTGTCTTTGTGTCGTCGTCCAGCTGCTTGTGTTCATGTTGCTGAACGTTTAATACGTTCTCTGGCAAGCTGAAGAAATCAAGTCTGACGTCTGTGAGAATATTCAGGGCAGAGAAACAGAACATTATGATCCATGACAGCTAAAGTCTGACTGAGGTCTTTACGTCTTTTCATCTCTATAAACTGATATCTGAGATCAGAATCTGGAGGAAACAGATTTTAGTGTTCTGGTGTCTGTCTGTAGTCAGAGTTGTATCGACCAATCGCATGTGAGCGCCAGGTAAACAGTCTGGGTGGAGAGACACCTGTCTGCTGTTGTCCCATGATTACTTTGTTTTCAGACACCAGATCTCCAGTAACATATCGGGCTCTGGGTAGTGACTGAAAGAATGAGGTCACAGATACAAGCGTCTGAAATGAGTTTCCTCTGTAGGGTGTCTGGGCTCAGCCTTAGAGATAGGGGGAGGAGTCAGACATCTGGAGGGAGCTCGGAGTAGAGCCGCTGCTCCTTCATGTTGAGGTGGTTCAACATCTGATCAGGATCCTCCTGGTCCAGCTGGTAGGAGGCCCCGGGGCAGACCCAGAACACACTGGAGGGATTATAGATCCCATCTGGTCTGGGAACACCTCGGGGTCCTCCAGGAGGAGCTGAGGAGTGTTGATGAGGAGAGGGACGTCTGCTCGGCCTGCTGCCCCTGAGACACAGCCTCAGATATGAAGATGAAAACGGATGATTCACTGAGGTCTGAACACACGATGCAGCTAAAGACCTGCAGAATGAATGGATGAACTTCCTTTTTCAGCAGCATTCCGTTCACAGAGTGCTGAAGTCTCTCAGTGGTGTTTTTCAGAAGGTCAGTCGTCAAGTCGTCCTGAAATAAAGACATGAATCAGTTTCTCTGCATCTTTCTCACTCAGAAGTAATCGTACCATAGAGTTGTTTTCATCACCGTGTTCATGTGGGACTCAAAGCTGAGATCTGAATCAAGGATCACATGAAGACCCGTCACCTCAGATTTAATCCAGGAAGTTAATGTCCCAGTTAAACAGCATTTCTCTTTGTGTTTTAGGGCCGACAGGCAGGACTTCAGTTTTGTCTTCATTTAACTTGAAGAAATTATTGTTCATCCAGTTATTTATCACCAGAACACAGGTAGTGATGGAGTCACGGTATCATCAAGCTTCTCAGCATCCGGCTCAGTCGAGGTTGTACCTCAGCTGTGTAAATGAGAAAAGAGTTTTTTGTTAATGGATTAAAATGAGCTTTCAAATTGAGATCAGAATCTAAAATGACACCGATGTTTCTTCCTCGAGGTCGTGTCTGTGTGGCCTGAAGGCTGAGTGTGTCAGTCAGTCAGTCAGGAGAGCATCTGAAAGATAAAGTTATGTTTCATGGTGCATTTGTTTTGGGACTATTTTCAGCAGCAGATTGAGATTGTACTCTTTGGTGTTTTATATCTTCAACATGTTCTCACAGCTTCTGCAGAGTCACAGTGACTATAAGTGACCACGACAGTGATGGAGGTTAGTTCACCTCCATCTCTTCTTCTCCCACAGTAAATCCACAGTTTGGTACTTTTAACATTATTCGTGTGGTTAAAATCTCTCAGTATCTTCGTCCGTCTCCTCGTCCTCCTCCTCCTCCGGTGCTCCCTCCCTGATTGATAGAGGAGGTGATGTTTGCGTTGGGTTTCATGTGTCCATGGAGCCTCTCTCCTCTCTGTGTTCACTTCAGGACTATTAACAGCTCACTCCTCCCTCCACAGTGGAGAAAATCAATGGTGCTAATTATTGTCCATTACCTGGGGCTGAGAGACATCAGCAGCAGCTCGCAGCCATGCGCAGATTAGATTCAGGCTGAGGCTAATTAGCTTACAGCTTTGGAGCATGAGAGGACGGGCTCCGGGGATGTTGTGTTCCAGCCTGCTGTGAGTTTTATTGCTCTGTGTGCTCGCTGCTCAGCCCTCTCAGCTGAGAGGATCGTTTCTCAGTATGTAGTCACGTCCTGCCGCCGCCAGGGTAAATGCATCCTGGGTCCAACAAAGTTAATAACTTACAAATTATAGCGAAAAGGTCGTTTCTTCCAACCCTAGAATTAAGATAAAAATATTCACAAACGAAAAAGCACTTCTGGTTGCTGATAAGTAGTGTTTAACTTTTGATTTAACACTAAAAATTAAAACCCTCGGTGCACATCAGCGTGTTATTTTACATCAGTAAAATCTATTTTATCATTATTTTGAGTCACATTGTTGAAAGGATTTAGTCATCTGTGTTCAAGCAGGATAATAGGTCTCCATTCATTGCACGTCGGGCTTTCTATTTCCTTGTCGGAGATGGTGTTGCGTTCAAGGTCCCCCCAAAAAAACGGGAGAAAATAAAGGCCGAATATTCGAATTTTTTTTCAAAAGCGAATCCCATGCCATCGAACGAAGCTTTGAATTTTTTGGATCAGCCCTGCTTTTAGCAACACATCAGTGTTTCCAGCTGCGTTTGTGCCACCAAACCAGGGTGTCTTTTAGCAGCACATCACAGCGTTTCCAGCTGCGTTTGTGCCATAAAATCAGGGCGTTTTAGTAGTGACACACAGCTGCATTTCTTGCCATGTTTGTTGCACCTAACTGACACTGAACAGTGTTTCCAGGTCATTTGTGCCACCAACACGGGGTGTTTTTCTGCGACACATCACGGCGTGTCCAGTGACGTCTGTGCCATCAAACCTGGGCGTTTTTTAGCAACACATTGCAGAATTTCAACTGGCAACTTTGCAGCTATTTTAAGCCAAAATCTGAACCATAACCAGCTGGTGTTTGTGCCTTAACCAAACCACATGTTAACCACAGTGTTGTTGAGTGTAAAGTTCCAACATATCTGCCACATTCTAATAAACAGTGTTGTCGGCTGTAGTTCACAGATCCTACGCTGCCAACATTTATCCTGATGTTTGGGTTTATTTATAGAAAATGTTTTGTTTCTCCATTTTGAATGGATCCTGCTGATCAGCAGGTTTATGTTGAAAAAGCCTGACAGGAGAATCTGGAGGATTTGCATGTGTTGAGTCAATGAGTAGAGCAGAGCACAGGGAGAGTCTGCAGCCGCTCAGATGTTCATATGCGACCTGCCGACTCTCCATCTCTCCTGGTTACTCTGACGGGAATGCTACTTCCTGTTTGGATCCTGAAATCTACATAAATGTCTCCATGCTTCAGGACATAGTACTGCAGAAGAACAGAGGCTTTTTAAAAGCTTCTTGATGAGACGGATGAATCGATGATGATGATGATGATGATGATGAGCAGGGTGACACAGTGCAGAGCAGCAGTGATGCAACATGAATGTAACACGTGTACATGTGTCTGATCACTGTGATGATGATGCTGTGCAACATTTAAAATTCTCTTCAGGATCTTTTGAACAGATATCTGGGCAGCAGCAGGGCTGTGACTCACCTGTGACTCACCTGTGACTCACCTGTGACTCACCTGTTACACGATGATACAATGTTATATCGATTCTTTGGACAAAGATACGATATATTTGTTGACATCACACAGTCTGCTACGATGTGATTGTGATTGGATGTGATTCACGGTCCTGCGATCGATATGAGACGATATTATCTGATCATTTAACTCAGTCTGTTCCAGAAGAAGCTGAAGACCTGTCTGTCAGAGAGACCTTTCTGTCAGAGAGACCTGTCTGTCAGAGAGACCTTTCTGTCAGAGAGACCTTTCTGTCAGAGAGACCTGTCTGTCAGAGAGACCTGTCTGTCAGAGACCTTTCTGCCTCCTCTGCTCATATTTCAGCCAGGATAAATCACACACAGTGTGTGGAGGCTTTATTGTCTTCACAATTTATTGTTTCTTATCTGTGAAATTAAAGTAAATCAAAGCTTTGTTTCCACTGAGGGAAATGGTTTCAGCTTACAGAGACAGACAGGAGGTCTGCGTCACTGTGACACTGTGGAGTTACATCTCTGGGGAGGTGCACGTCAGGCTGCAGTGTAGTCTCGACATAGAAGTATAAATCCTGCTTACAGCTGTCAGACCAGTGAAGTGCAGTAAAGGTGTGACATGTCCTCCTGAAACATGAAGTGAAGTAAAGTAGAAGTATAAAGTTCCACCTCTGGTCTTTAAACACAGTATCAGTGTAAACAGGTGTGTGTTCGTCTGTCCCACAGGAACATTAGACGTGTTTGTCACCTGAAGACATCCATGTTGTTTCGTCTCCGTCTCGTCTCTCTCATTGTCACTCAGTGTAACGCACTGACTTCCCATCATGCTCTCTGTCGCAGTCTGTCAGACACACGCAGACATGCAGGTGTTTGAACTGATGCTTTTGTACCCAGCATGCACTGTGGTGCGCGGGGGGGGGTCTCTGCCAGGAAAGCACATCTCGTCTTCCCACTAAAACTCAGTGCAGACGCTCTGCTGTCACGTTTATGGAACGAATCCAGAAGAGCTCTTAGAGAGTGAGACGCAGCTCGTGGACGGAGGATCAGATGTCCTGCAGTGGACGCTGATGGAGCTCTTTACACTCTCACTGATAACATTAACCACATCAACAGGTCAGTCCGAGGTTTCAACGCTCCGTGTTACATCATGTACAACTTTCCTCTCAAACTACAGATTCAAATAAAAACAAAGAAGCTCTGCAGGCGAGAACGTCACCACCTCACTGAGCAGAACAGGAAGTCCACTCAGCAGAGTGTCAGGATGTTCTGCGTGGCGACGTGTCATTGACACACGGACACCAAGTATCGATCTTTTGTGTCTGATTTACAGCTGAGTCATATGAGAATGAAGTCCTACGAACATGAGGGCTGACCTCACAGGCCACCATCCAGAGATAGTGTTAGCTGCTGGCTGCCAACGCTAAAGATCAACACTGGACACACTGAGCTCGACACAGCTACCATCAGAAAATAACAGTCCTTCATCTACTTCCTGTAAAAGATCTGCGTCCATACAGCGACGCTGAAACCAGGGGCGGGGCTCGGGGGTGGCTACTTGGGCTCAAGCGCCGCATGTTTACTGAAAAGCCCCGAATGTGAATTTTACTTTACGTCTGGTGAGTTAGGTGCAGTACCGCAGTCCAACAGAGAGGCAGCAGCTGCAGGAAAGTAGCCAGCGCACTGCGCAGCCTGCCCTGAAGAAGAAGAAGTGTTTGCTTGTGTATTATTCTCTCCATGACCGTGGGTGAAAGCGGAGCACTTCTGACTGTCAGTGAACGGCCGGTGGTCACGGCGAGCGTTAGTCTGTTTCATCAGTCTGCTGCATAGATCAGTATTCAATATGATACATGACATCATGAACAGTGACACACACACACACACACACACACACACACACACACACACTGTTTTTTTAGGTAGAGCTCATAGTGACAGGCTGATGCCACCAACATGCAGAGAGGCTTTTTAATGATCAGCAGTGTGCAGTAATCTGATGGTATCCCCTGCTGTGTCATTATCTTAACTTACCTTTAACTTATTTAACACTGATGCTTCTTTGTTTTATTCCTGGATCCTAGTTGTGACTGATTTGCTTTCATAGTGTTGTTTTCAGCTCACCCCTGATCTAGACCCTGCACAGCTGGTGTCAGTCAACCTCAGCTGGACTGACATGAATGGATTAATATTCACTGGATTACTACAGTTAAACACACACACACACACACACACACACACACACACTCATTAATATTCCACCATAACAGTCAGTCAGTGGTAGTTTTGACTCTGCAGACGTCTTCAGTTTGTCCTCTGAGTTTCCAGCTGTAGGATGTGACTGTGTGAGCGTGTGAGCGTGTGAGTGTGTGAGCGTGTGAGTGTGTGAGTGTGTTTATGTCTGGAGGTCACTTGCATTATTTATGAGGTCTCCTGCTGTAGATTTGATTTTCAAATATTAGAAATGCAGCTGCAGTCACAGTGAACGTTTCAGTGTGTTCGCATGAATATGACGTGATGACAGGCGGCTGTGGCTCAGAGGCAGAGCAGGTTGTTCACCAATGGGAGGATCGCCTGTTCGATCCCCAGCTCCTCCTCTTCCTCCAGTCTGCATGTCGAAGCATCCTCGAGCAAGATACTGAGCCTGGAAATGCTCCAAATGGCTGCTGCATCTGTGTGTGTGTGTGTGTGTGTGTGTGTGTGTGTGTGTGTTAAAGCTGAGCTGCAGGTGGCACCATGTACAGTGTGTGAACATGTGTGTGAATGGGTGAATGTGACTCGTAGTGTAAAGTTGTTGGAAGAGGAGCTGCAGTGTGTTCATCATGATGTGTATCTGTGTGTCGTCTGTGCTGCAGCAGCGCTCACATGTTCCACACACACATTTATTTATTTATTTATTTTTTATATACTTTATTAATATACTTTTTTATTAATCCCTGAGAGGAAATTCAATTTTACACTTTTGTTTGTCAATTACACACAGGTCTGAAAGGCACACACACACATGCACAAACTGGACCTATACATGCACTAAGTGGAGAGATGTCAGAGTGAGGGGGCTGCCCATGACAGGCGCTCTGAGCGGTTGGGGGGTTCATGTGGTGGGCAGCGGGCTGTGGTCTCCAACAGGATCAGATTTGAAACATGCGTCTGCGTCAGTACAGCTGGAGAATCATCAGTTAGTCATTAACAAACTCTGTGTCACACCAACATGTCGTCTCTGCTGTCCCAAAGGCCTGTTTGTGGCTCAGCAGGTGAAACAGGAAATGTTTAGCTTTAATTTCACCTTTAGTCTCCTGTGTAGTTACACTGCTCTCCTCATGACGTCACAACACAGCTCATGAAGCCTTTTGACACGAAACAGGACCAAAATGCAGAATATTCAGAGATGATATGTAACATTTAAACCTGTCACACTGAGTCTGACACAGATATTCATGTTCTGTAAAAGCTGTCACATGATCATCAACTCATTGCTTTAATGCCTCTGAACCGTCCGTCCATCTGTCCGTCTGTTTGTCCGTCCCAGTGCTGGGACACACTGAGCTTCATTTCCCTGGTTCTCCTCATTAATGAATGAACAGAGTTTAATGTGTTGATCATCTGTGTGTGTGTGTGTGTGTGTGTGTGTGTGTGTGTGTGTCAGCAGAGACAGTGAGCTCACGCTGATAATAAGAATATTAATCATAAGTGCTGTAACACTGTGTCTTCTCCTCTGTGCTCAGGTCTCATAGTTCACCTTTCACAGCGACTTCACGCCATGTATGAGACGTTTAATGTCCTCAGCATAATGTCAGCTAATGCACTCTGAAATGACTGCTTCTACGTTGCCTTGACAACAGAGTGTGTTTACCTGTCGTCTGTTGGCGCTCACCATCACGGTCAAGTTCAGCTGCTGCACTTGTTCAGATGTTCTGCTTGTATCTCTGTTATCTTTATTTGTGGGAAGCCTCGCACAGACGGTGAGTTCGATCAGTCTGATCAGTGCAGCCACACTGTGTGACATGGATCTAATACACTACAACATCCAGTGTGATGTCTGAAAAAAATGCTTATGAAATATCTGAAAAATATCAAAAACTGTCCACAAAATGTCATGTTTCAGATTAAAATAACTGCTTTTAGTGGCTAAAGATGACTCTGTAAGAAACAGTGCTGTCGTGTGTTGAACAGTGTCTGCAGCTCGCCAGGCGTCTCTCCGCGGTGTCACATCATCTACTGTCCCCTCCACATCCTGCTGACGGTCAGCTCAGACACTACGTCACCTTAGAAACATGGATGTGATGTGTATGAAACATACAAGTGTAACGTATTCATAGTTTACAGAAACGTACAATAACATTTTCTTTCTTTTCTTTTTTTGAACTCTTTTTATTGAATTTCAAAGCCTTTCAACAGTCAGTAGTGTACAGACAGTGTTAAGTGAAACAGGCAATTTTTAAACATCAAACCCGCTTACCCACCCCCCACCCCCGTACCTTCACCCATCTCAGGTCATGAGGCACATAGAGGCAAGTGAGTAAACAAACACATCAAAAATAAATACATAAAATAAAATAACATTAAATAAATAAATAAATAGAATAAAAAAAAAAAAAAATAAAACAAGGGGGAAAGAGTCAAAAAGAAAGATGATTTGTGTAGTTGATCAGTCCTCTTCTGGGTCTGGTATAATGTGTAAGAGGTCAGTATATTCCAGCAAAGGGTTCCAGGTATCCTGGAATTTCCTTATCGAGCCCATGAGGGAAAATCTGAGTTATTGCATAACTTCTTTAGTCCATTGATTGTGTCCCGGGGGAGAAATGTGCTTCGTACAATAACATTTTCTCCTGACCTGAGCGACTCTGGGCTTTAACACACTTTGATACACAAACACAGTAAATAAACATATTTATGATCTTTATTCTGTTTCACAAGATTCTCTTTAACTCATGTTTTAATTACAGACATGTTTGGTGCTAATTAGCAAATGTTAGCATGCTAACAGCTTCAGATGTGAACTTCCTGTTGGCATCATCACAACATGCTGATGCTGATGTGACGTGAAGCTGAGTGGTCGCTGTATTGGTTTCTCGTGCAGTGTTTAACGAACCAGTTGAATATTAACGACCACTAATTAAAGACGGGAGACGTGTCATCAGTTCAGTTTCGTACACGTGGATCGTTTCAGTGTTTTATCATTTATTATATAAGTTCATCAGACGGAACGTAAACACAATTATGACTTTAACATTTATTAATTAATATAGTTTGATTTTCACAGTGAACACTTTGCATTAGTTTAAAACTGACGCTCAGCCAGTGTGTGTCATGCATCTGTGCTAATGTTAGTTAATGCATTAAACATCATTGTAACACACACACACATACACACACACACACACACACACACACAGATCAGCTCTGATTGCTGATTGAAGTGAAGATGGTGTTTGGTCGTTTAGTGATTGAGTCTCAGGGACACAGTTATTGGAAGGTTACAGAGTTCTTCTTCAGGTGTGTGTATGTGTGTGTGTGTGTGTGTGTGTGTGTGTGCTGTGATTGGACTGATGTTTCTCTCTGTGAATCTGATGATGTCTGCAGGACTCCGACAGATTGGATCTGTTGCGGGTGAACGTTGTGTCTCTTTCCTTCCTCTCTGGGATTTTTCCAGTACTCGTCGGGTAAACTGGAGAATTCCCAGTGAATCCTCCCAGTGGTAATGGTTGTCTGTTTGTGTGTGTCACCTGACCTCAGTTAGATCTGCTCCTCCTGACTGAAGGATCAGAGGGTGATGTCAGCTGGTCGCAGATGTTTCAGTCTCGGTGGATGTCAGTAGAGAAAGGTCAAACTGAGGCTGTCTCCACACAGATACTTCTGCAGACCGACGACTTCTCCCTCCTTTCAAAAAATAATTCTGTCCACACGACCGGCATTTTACAAAATATCTCCGTCCACACCAGAAGGCAAAAACAACTTCAAACACTTGCATGCGTGCAGTGTTCACACAGACAGTGTTGCTGCTGCAGAGAACTGGATCCCCACAGTTAATCAGATACTCGTCTCATTAACGAGCCGCTGCATTTTCAACAACACGGTCAAATGTTTCACAATAAAAAGCCTCTTGTTTACATATGGAGGGATTCTGTTCACAGAAACAGGGCTTTTATTTTGAAACAGACAGGAAGTGTTGAGTTATAAAGGAATATTTATATTTATTCACGTCTGTGACAGATAGCAACAATGAAACTGTAGTGAGAGGTGGTACGATGTCAATATGAGAATCAAAAAAACATCTTCACTGTCTAGTTTTGCTGAAAATCGTCACGCAGAAAAAAGGCGAGACTCTGCATCTCTGATGTTCTGCAGCTGAGCAGCGCCTGAGCAGCACTGCTCCCGCTGGCAGCGTGGCCCTGTGGTTGGCTGTCTACTGTAGTGTGTGTTCAGGCCAACGATAAGTTTTCTCAGACTCCTCCTGGAGATCTCATCACCACTGATCCTCATCAACAACAGTCCCAGTCTGGAAAGTGTCCCACCATCTGCTGGTTCCACTGGTCCTGATCCAGAACTGTCAGCTCAGGTGGACTTTAAACCACAGACGCTGAGGTGGAGTAAAAAACACTGGGCGCAGCAGACGCCTCAGTTCGCCCTTGAAGTGGTGCAGCAACACAAAGTTAAAGTGTGAAGTTGTCTTTAGACCAAGCAGTGCTAGCCAAACTTTAGCAAAGCATCAGTACACAAAGCAGCACTGGGCATGTGCAAATTGAGGCGATGACATCATTGTTTCCAAAACACTCAGTTCACAGAAACATCTGTATACGTGTGGGCGGAGCCTGAGTGTGAGCTCGTTCAGAGACATGTTGATTTATTAGTTATTAGTTATTATCGGCCAACACATCATTATTAGTTATTTTAACTGTCACGTATCAATATGGAGCTTTGTAGTGACTAGGGATGGGCAACACAAGCAAAAACACTATTCGAAAATCGTGGCAAGTATTCGACAATTTTTTGAATAATCCCCCCCCCCCCCCCCCCCCCCCCGAGCCACGCACACAGAGATCCATTCATCTTTAAAGGGCCGAACATACTCAGGCGGAACGGACTCCACGGAGGTCCGTGTGGACTCAAAGCGGACGTCCGCAAGCCCTGTGCGCGCACACCAGTGACTGCTCGGCATGTATTTTTCACATCGCGGGGATTTTTTATGGACATTTTTACAGGAAACTACAACACGGAAGTGCGCTCGACTATGAAAGCCCGAATGACTGCGGACATACCTCACAGAGTAGTAGTCTCTGCATGTTTCTCCTGTTTGTAGAAGAGCATCTCACACCGCTGTAGCAATCCTATACTGCCCTCGTGCGGTTAGGAGCTGAATTGCATGTCAAATAAAGGGGGGAAATAAGATGGCAAATAGTAATAGTCGCATTAAAAAATCAATTTTTCAAAAATAAAACGACTATTCAAAAATCGAAAATCGTGACCCATCCCTAGTAGTGACGCTGCATATCTGTGAGAGATGACCTGTACTCAGGTAATTTTTATTTTATTTATTTAACCTTTATTTAACCAGGTTAGTCCCGTTGAGATTAAGAATCTCTTTTTAATAATATAATGATAATAATGATTATGCAGGTCTGTTGTTATTCTTGTTTCAGTCTCTTCTCAGGCTGCAACTGATAATTATTTTCATCATTGATCAATCTGCCCGTCATTTTCTCCATAAATTGATTCATAGTTTTGTCAGTAAAATGTAAAAGTTAAACACGTCCTACTGTTTTATTTCTCAGAGCCACACGTGACGTCTGCAGATGTTTTATTTCATCTGACCGACCGTCCAAAAATCTGTTCACTTTATCATCACATCTTTTAAACGGCATGAAACCAGCAGGTGTTAAAAAAACATGATACGATGATCAACACAGCTGCCAGGTAGACGTCCTCTGCTCTCTGACCCCTAAACATCATGTTTCACTAAAATGACTTTAATGATTCAAACAAGACGCAGAGACATCAGTGTTCACACACGCACTCTCACACACACACACACGAGTGTTTGTCTAACAGTCTGTGTGTGTACGTACGTGTGTGTATGTGTGTGTGTCGCAAGTGTGTCTTTGTTGGTGCTGAAGCAGGTTTGCTGTTATCCCGGTGGTCTTCTGTTACCGTGGAAACGACAGAGCAGCTTGGATGGAGGGTGGGAGACAGCGACGAAGAGACAAGTTCTGAGGAAAATAAGACAGAGAAAAGACGGGAGGAAGAAGAGGAGGGTGAGGACAGGAGGAGGAGGAGGGTCTGAGAGTGGCTCAGAGGTGGTGAAGGGTCAGCACATGGAGGCTTTTAGACGGAGGCTGAGAGTTTCAGGGCTGAAGCAGAGAGTAGAGGTGTGATGGATAGGTCTGACAGGTCAGAAAGGATGTGGAAGAAGTCAAGGAAACGAGGGAAGATGAAGGAGGACGAGGGAGACACATATAGGGAAGAAGGAAGGAAACAGAATGAGACGGTTTAACTGAGATGGTACATGTTAGCGTCACAGTTTACAGCAGCAGAGGTGAAACAAGTGATTAATTTCCCAATCGATCAGTTTGATCCATAAAACATCAGGAAACATACAGAAGCATCAGTCCCAGGTGATGTCACCTGACCAACGCTTGCTCTAAGGTTAAACTGGAGGAAATGAAAGCAGTAAAATCTCACAGTCAACACCCTGAAACCATCAAACGTCTCCCAGTGTTGCTTCAGTGTCATGATTGATAATGTCCACCTGATGAATGTCTGTCCAATATTCTCTCTGTTCCCTCTGTGTTTGGTCTCCACCACCTCCTGAGAGACACATCTGTCTCTAGCTGCTTTACAACCACACACAATCCCACAAACACACACTAACATCTGACGTCTGTCTTCAGAGGGGAACGTTTCGATCTCAGTTCACTCCGGGGTCAAAATATCTCTGCGGTGGTCACCAGTATTTAAATAAAACTCAGACAGACTGACATGAGATGTGTATCGATAAACAGTCTCTAGAAATGAATGATTTAATTTTTTTCTCACAGTGTCGTGTTTGAAAAGCGAAAAGAAAATCACCATAATTTGTAAAATCCAGTTGTAACACAGCCGGACACATGCTGCGTCTTTATCTGCCTGGAAACTTCTCTGGCTGTTGATGAGATAGCGTCAGAGCAGAGCAGTACAGTAGCTCTGTGATGTTAGGCATTATTTTGTCATTCTGTCAAGGGCCCACAGGTCGGAATCAAACCTGGGCCGCTGCAGAGGACTCAGCCTCTATGAGGAGGACACTTGGCTCGCTGAGCTGGAGGCCGCCCCGCACTGTGTGTTTTAAATGATTTACTGATCGGTGGTTGGCGACACTTCCAGTCATCAGGTTTGAAGTTAAACACAACCAGTCGTTTTCACCCTGAACTCTGACGTGTCTGAGATTAACTTGATTTCTCCTCTGTAACTGTTCCACGTGTTTCAGAGCAGCAGATGATCTCCAGTAGTACTTTTCCAACAGTTCTTCAGTGTGCAGTGAGAAGGAAAGGGAGCTATAGAGAGATGTGGTTTTATTTACTCTGTGGTTTTCATGAATAAATGATGCGATAGGTTTTAGTAGAGAATGAGAGAGCAGACGGAACGGGAGCATCAGATGGGGATTCCTTCTTAATGGATGTTGGAAGAGTTTGTTATGGTGCAGTCGTATAAAACATCGGCTCTGTCCTGTGGTGTACTTGGTGTTTCTGTCTGCTCAGACTCACCGGCTCACAGTAACTGTTTGTTGTTGCTACTCTAAAAACAAACTGACGCTTTGGAAAAATATCATGAACTGGCGCTTCTGTCCGACCTCCACAGTCTGCATTGTGTCAGAGACTGAATAACTTCCACATTCACACAGACGACCTTCGACATTGCAGACCAAAACCATCATCTGCATAAAAATGATATTTTGAGTGTTGAGATCACATTGATGTCTAGTGAGAACTGTAGTGGCCCTAAAACAGTTCCCTGAGGTACACCTTTGTGGATCCTTCAGACAAAACATTAACTACTGCTTAAAATCTAACAGTGATGTCATTCCTAAACAGATGTGATATATATCGGAACACCTTCTCACCACAAACCAACTGCACCAGAGTTCCTTTGTGAACGGACTGAGACCACCTCTTCAAGAAGGTCTCAGTCCGGTTAGTTTGCTGTGTTCACACCTGCAAAAACGAACCTGAGTTAGACTGAACCGAACCAAACAGAGCAGGTGTGAACGCAGCCTAACTCTGTCTCCTCTCGTCACCCAGCAACGTCTCTGCAGATGAATACTGCACCACACACTGAGAGTATCTTTAATGACCACATTTATCAAAAGTATTTGTATTAATGTAAAAAACAACATGAATATTAGCTGACGAGTCATTACCAGATAAATGATATTGAAATATAGTTTTTATTACTGTCACTTAGTAAACTCAGTGATTCTGGACGTGTGGACTTCCCGGCTGAAGTGAATGTGCTGACCTGATGTTCGGTGCGTGTTTCAGTCCTGTGTTCATGTGTTTTATTTGACACCATGTTGTTGACACAGCACTAAGTTTAGACACCCAGCAGCTGTCCGTCTGTCTGTCTCTCTGTCTTTATTCCTTCATGTCCCCTCCCGTCGCTCTTCATCCAAGACGTGGCCAACACTCCCAGTTTACTGCTGCTCAGCACAGACACTCTGTTTCTGTCTGTTATTCTTCCTCTTCTCTTCTTCATCACTTCATAAACTGAACAGCAGTCAAAGAACCATGTTTGTGTTTGTCTGTTGTGAGCACAGTGTTCAACCTGACAAGACTCTGGGCAGATGTAGAAGTCGACTGAGACGCAGCAGCGACTCTTCCTCCTCTCTAACAGGAGCTCACACACTCAGTGTGTCGGCACACGTTGAACCTCAGGCAGTTTGAGTCTGTTGGTGTGTGTGAGAAATAAAACCTCAATCACACTTTCATACACACTATAATCAGTTGTCTGTGCACTAGAAAACAAGGACCCAAGGATTCTGGGTATCATTTAAAGGAGATTATTTAAAGACAAAAGATGGAAAAGGAAAACAGAACGGAGTGAAACACGTCCAGAACCAGCAGCTCCTCATTCTCCACAGCCTCATGGATGCTTTAGTTTGTCGTCATTAACTCTTTACCTTTGTATCATAAGAGACTCAGAGTCACGTCAGGCGAATCAGATTTGACATCTCAATACAAATATTCTACCATTAGTTTCAGTTTAAGTTAGTGGAGCGCTGGACTGGGAGTTAGCTGCTCGGTCAGTAATGTAGCAACTGAACAACTTTCAAAACGAGGCTCCGCCTCCAACGCTGTGTCCAGTTCTCTCTGTACATAGTCTAGTACATAGTGAGGTTGTGCTTTTATTTTGAAAGAGACTGTATGCAAACTGTACATTTCCTGTGAAAACAGAAGTGTATTTTGAAAACAGACAATGCATGTAACAGGCTGAAGTTGACACGGCGTCCCAGAACGTCAACAACCAACACACCCAGGGTACCTTGGACGTCATATGTGGACGTGGAAAGTCCATGACCAAACGTGGACATGTGACGAGGTCACAGTGAGGATGTGTTGACAGAACACCAGCATCCATGTTGGTTTTATTGTTGAAGGTTTGTTTGAAAATGAAAAACCATCGATGTATGTTCTGTATTTCCGTCGGTGGCGTTTAAAGGCTGTCAGAGTTACAGGAAGTCTGACAGCTGACAGTTTATGTCCTCTCAACATTGTAGTTTTTCCTCTGTAAACTTTTCTCCTTGAATCCAGAAACTAAGATCTCCTTCCTGTCTGATCTCTGACGCCAGCGGCGTGTTTCCTGCAGTTGTTTTACAAGTTACAGCCGAATGTTGACTTGTTTTGAAGCAGAGACGGAGCACAAGGGAAGACCTGTTCAATATTTAATGGCCGCTCTGCCCTCCATTTCACATGAAGTGCTCCACACTGAGAACATCTCCTCACTTCCCGCTCACATTAACCCTTCCAGCCCGAGCTCTGACGAGAAGTCCGTCCTCTGAGAGGAGGAGGACGGACTGACGGTCACAGTGTTGACCTCAGCTGTGAGAAGAAGCCCAGTTTACTTTCTCACCTCCGCAGAATGGACCAATCACAGCAGGTGATGGTGTGAATGTTTGGTGAAGTCACAGAAATGACGAGACACACTGGGAGGCTCTGAACTCTGTACTATTTCTGTCACTTTTCATGTGAACAGCTGCCTCCAGGAGACTCTGTCTAAATATGGAGATAACAGCTCATATTTTCCGACAATATCAGCCGTCTCTCTCTCTCTCTCTCTCTCTCTCTCTCTCTCTCTCTCTCTCTCTCTCTCTCTCTCTCTCTCTCTCTCTCTCTCTCTCTCTCTCTCTCTCTCTCTCTCTCTCTCTCTCTCTCTCTCTCTCTCTCTCTCTCTCTCTCTCTCTCTCTCTCTCTCTCTCTCTCTCTCTCTCTCACCCTCAGTGTGGACGTCCACAACAGACAGAAACACTCCGTACAAACCAGTCCTGCCCTGACTGATACAGAGCCACACTGAGCCTGACTGTGATCTGAGCTTCAGTCTGTGTATCCTCAGATCTGATATCCAAAAACACTCGACGCTGTTTCATGATGATCATCAGCTTCCTTCCAGAGTGTTTGTCAGGAGAGAATTACATCCACCGGGCAGCGAGCGAATCTCAGCTCGTCCGCTCGTTAATTGATCACAGATGGCGTCGTTCTCTTGGGAGCTTTAAAAAATACAACATGTTGAAATGAGTCGTCAGATTCACTCTGACGGCGTTAAGGTACCTGTGCTGAGTAAAGTCTGTGTGGGAAACACCTCAGTGTCACTTTGACCTCCTGAGAGCTTGAGCTCTTGTTTGAGATGAATTTTTAATTCCTCTCAGCTGTTTGGGATCAGACGGACCTGAGGAGTGTTACAACTCTGTCTTTAAACAATAAGTAGATTTTAAGATAGATGATGTCATCTCATGGAGACAGAGGGCTTCCTTTTATTTCATTGGTTGAGTGTTTCTGACTCTGTGCGTCAGTCATCACTGTTCAAGTCTGAAACTGTTGGTGTCAACACTTTGATCTGCTCAGAGACAAATAACGAGGAAAACAAACCCACGTTCAGATCAAAGCGTCACTCAGCATCTCCTGATGTCAGTTTTTAATGTGCTGCAAAGATTCTTCAGTCAAAGGTGAAACTACAGAGATGTGATGTGTTACAGGCCCCGCTAACTCCGTTAGAGCGGACGCCACAGTCTGGCTCCAACGCAATATTCAAACGCTGTCACTGACGGTGGCACCCGTGTCATAGGCAGGGCAGGCGAGTGCTAAGGGCGCCGTCATCCATCAGGGGACGCCACACATGATAGGACGAGAACAAAAATCAAACTGTTGATCTTTTACTGTTTTTAACTAAAAGTATTCTGCACAACAACACAACTACACAGCAACATGACGTGATGTGTTCAATGTCATCTGGTAAAATGAAGCTTCTGGTGAGAAACTTGAATAAATCAGCTGTTTGAAGGAGACGTGGGTCGATGTTTTCACAGCACTGTAAAACAGATATCAGAGATTACGATGGATCATATATAGAGTAAAAAGCTTCTGTCAAAGGTCGTTTCATAAATGTGTGTCATTAAATTTGTGCTATTCAAAGGTGGGATGAAGGACTTTGTTTTTTATAGTGTAGATTTCTGTGTTTCCCTGGAAACAAACAAAGAAGAAATATCAAACATCGGTATCAGCTGTTGGTCAAATTGTTTTTATAAACATTGGTATCAGTGTCGTCGCTGCATCTCACAATTGGTGCATCTGCAGTTCAGTTAGAAAGTTGAATCGTACATGTTATTATTATTTAACTTGCCTAGGACACACGACATGTGACCTTTCCTTCAGTTATGGTTTCCTTGTCTGCAGTGTCTGTCTGTCTGTCTGTATGTGTGTGTGTGTGTGTGTGTGTGTGTGTGTGTTGGGGTGTATGCTGTGTGCAATCTTTGTGTTAATAGTGTGTGTGACTACATCAGTCTGATTGCATTGTTTTCTGTTGGACTGTTCAAACTGTGACGCGACGCAGCGTGATGCAGCACGCCATTTTGAGCTGAACTTTAGTCTGACGCCCTGTTTTTATTTTTATTCTGTCGCTTGCATTGAAATCAGGAGCAGCTGATTCATGAGGTTTAATGAGGAGTTACAGATATGATACCTCCTCATTTCACCACAGAAACCTAAAGAAGTGGGCATGTGGCTGGAGGGAGATCGACGGGAAGACGAATGTTTCTGCTAAGAATTGTGGGATGCTAACAGCTAGCTAGAGACGGTGGTGTGATGCAGTCTGGGAGCTACAACAGAGAGATCTATAAGTTACCTGAGATAGTCTGTTTTCTCATTTGAGAAGGAATGACACTTTGTCTTTCTTTCTCTGTCGTCTGTTTAAAGTTCAGTCAGAACAGGAAGTGAGTGCACGTGCAGACAGCCTCACTGAGAAGACCTCGTTTAATGTGGAGTGAAGACGCACCGGTGCAACGTGAAAATGTTTTGTGAATACTGTTGATGTGTCTCTGCACACAGACGTGTTGTGTGTGAATGAGTTAACGAGCGTTTCAGTGAGTGTGAGATGAACCAGTTTAAAGTCAGAGTCAGTGGTTCGTAGAGACTCTGCTGAGGAGACTCGTCAGGTCTTAATGCTCTCAGCTGTTTTTCTTTCCTCCTTCAGACTCAGCAGCTAATAAACACATTTCCTCCGGTCTCAGCCCATTACACACTCTAATCACACACACACACACACACACACATATACAGTTGTGAAAAAATTAGGACACCCTATGAAAGCCTGTGTGTTTTTGGACATATGGATATTTAATATCAATTCTAACAATACTGGGAGATTCAGGTAATATAACTAAACAATTAAAACTTAAGAAAAGATTTTTATAACTTTCTGTAAAATGTAATTTTAAAAAAATGCAATTTCTGGTGAGGAATAAATTAGGACACCCCCACATTTATTCCCACTTAAAATCACACACAGGTGTATCACATCAGGTGCACATGATTAGAACATCGTTACTCAGCATTTTGAGGGAGGCTTGCCCTTTTAAACCTCAGACATTTAGTTTGGTGTGCTCCAGACTGCTGAAGTGACAGTGAACACCATGGTGAGATCAAAAGAGCTGTCTGAGGCCATCAGAAAGAAGATTGTAGCAGCTTATGAGTCTGGTAAGGGATTCAAAAAGATCTCAAAAGAATATGAAATCAGCCATTCCACCGTCCGGAAAATAGTCTACAAGTGGAGGACATTCAAAACAACTACCACCAGGCCCAGGTCTGGCCGTCCAAGCAAGTTCACCCCGAGAGCAGACCGCAAGGTGCTAAAAGAAGTCTCCAAAAACCCTAAAGTATCATCACAGGACCTACAGCAGGCTCTTGCTACTGTTGATGTGAAAGTGCATGCCTCTACAATCAGAAAGAGACTGCACAGGTTTAACTTTCATGGGAGGTGTGCAAGGAGGAAACCTTTGCTCTCTAAGAGAAACATGAAGGCCAGACTGAAGTTTGCCAGAGTGAACACAGACAAAGACCAGGACTTCTGGAATAATGTTCTTTGGACAGATGAGTCTAAAATTGAATTATTTGGACGTCAGAAGAGAGGACATGTTTGGCGTAAACCCAATACAGCATTCCAGGAAAAGAACCTCATACCAACTGTGAAGCATGGAGGTGGAAGTGTCATGGTTTGGGGATGCTTTGCTGCAGCAGGACCTGGCCGGCTCACCATCATAGAATCCACCATGAATTCTGTCGTCTATCAGAGGGTGCGTGATGAACATGTGAGACCATCTGTAAAAAAATTAAAGCTGAAGCGGAACTGGACCCTGCAACATGACAATGACCCAAAACATACCAGTAAATCCACCAAGGACTGGCTGAAAACTAAGAAATGGAGAGGCCTGGAACGGCCGAGTCAAAGCCCAGATCTTAATCCCATTGAGATGCTGTGGGGTGACTTGAAACGGGCTGTACATGTAAGAAACCCCTCAAACATCTCACAGCTGAAAGAATTCTGCATTGAGGAGTGGGGCAAACTCTCCTCAGACCGATGTCGGAGACTGGTAGACGGCTACAAGAAGCGTCTCACTGAAGTTATTTCAGCCAAAGGGGGTAACACTAGCTATCAGGGGGTCGGGTGTCCTAACTTTTTCCTCAGTTAGAATATGCATTTTTATTGATATCTTTTGTTTAATGAGTAAAACAAGGTTAATTTTTGTTGTTTACCTGCAATTTAATCACTTTCTTTCCCAGAGATAAAGAAAAACAAGATCAGACATCGATATGTGAACATTTGTTATTAAAGAACTGAGTATTTAATGGGGTGTCCTAATTTTTTCACATGACTGTATATCGTCCCAGTGTCGTGATGAAAAGTGAAACTGACTGTGACATCCTGCAGAAATCCTTCAGTAAAGACATGACCCACAGATTTCCTGAGAAGGTGTCGATGTCTAACGCCGGGTTCAGACTCCATTACACGTTTGTCCGTCACTCTGTCAGATCAGACGACTGTGGAGTCATAAAGTCTGTCTGTGACTTGGCTGACAGACATGTCAGACAACACGATGGTCCACCGCGACGTCTTTTACAACTGTAGTTTCGTAAAAAGTGTCACCAGATGGGCGGAGCTACATTTGTACTACGGCATGAAAACTGTACATGTCACTGAATCCTCCACAGGAAGTTCCTGCAAATGTTTCACAATAAAAGCCTTTTCATAAAATGAAGAGATTCTCTCAGCTGAAATGAAAAGGGGCTTTTAATTTGAAACAGAAACAGGAAGTGTCGAGTTTGATTAAACTAAAACCAGAATGATAAATGAAGGCGTGTGTTCGAGATGAAGCCGGTAGCCTCTGTGTTCCTTTTGGTCGAAGTGACGGCTGTGAAGTCGTGGAAGACCAAAAGAAAATCAAAAATGCGAGACTTTCTGTTGGGACGTCGTCTTTGTCGTCTACTGTGACACACTACACACATGACACGATGTAATACCGTGTACGAGACTTGTCGTCGTTCACAATCCATGCCGACACCGTACGACGGCGCGTGGGGCTGTAACCATGGTGATATATATGATATGTAACACACACTCTTTGTTGGTAACAATGAGAAGGCAGACGTTCCCGTGACGGTCCAGACACAGAGGTTTATTAACACGCAGGTGGAGACAGGAAGGAGACAGAGGCAGTGGGGGGGAGGGGGGGGCAGTGAATACAGTGAAGACAATAAAAACAGAAACATGTCCGCCCTGATTGTCTGTCAGTCCTGCTGTAGATTCACCTCTACAGATTCATTTCCACATTTATTGACTGAGTGAATAAAAAAAGAGCAATAAAAAGTTCACTGCCTCCAACTCAACAACATAACACTTCTTCTTCTGCAGCATAAATTATTTCAGCTGATGCTCTAATTCATTTATTTCCCTTTTGTTTTTCCTTGACTTCTGTACTGACTGATGATGACAGTAATCAGGTTCCAGAGGAGGAGGAGGAGGAGGAGGAAGGGGGATGGGAGTTCAAACCTTATCCTTTAAAACGGTTTCTATTTTTACTTGCTAAAAGCTCTTCTTCTTCTTCTCTTGCTCGTCTACTCTAAAACGTTTCACATTGTGACAGAGCGACACTACACACAAGTTGGTTTGGCTCTAATCAACCGACTGAAAAAAAGCAAAATCTTAAAAGCTCTACAAAAAGATATTTTTTCTTTTCTCTACATCTCAGTAGGAGACAAGAAGGCATCCGCAGCAAATGTTTATTAAAGGTACAAGCCGTGCTTAAAGGGACAGCAGCGGTCCATGCTCGTCGTGTTGGCAGGAAAAGGTCCTTTCAACTTCGTCTCAAACAGTTTCCTCGCTCAGACTTTGAGGCAGCTCCTCCGCGACTTCACAATCTCTCTATTTTTGGTTTGTTTTAATTCTGACAGGTTCGTACTGTCCTCTCTCTCCTGTGTCCTCTCCGTCAACACCGTCCCGTCCCTGTCAGTCTGTCTCAGCCCGTCCCGTCACAGTGCGTTGGTTTATGGCTGTAGGACTCAGCGGCTTCCAGCTGGGCAAACTACAATATGTGTCTGTTTGATTAACAGTATTCAAAATCTGCAAATTGCACTTGTTCTGTTTCACCAGGCGACAGCAGAGAGTGGGATACTGGTCTGCTCAGGTGTGGTGCTGGGTGCAGTGGGAGGGGTTGTGGTGCTGGGTGCAGTGGGAGGGGTTGTGGTGCTGGGTGCAGTGGGAGGGGTTGTGGTGCTGGGTGCAGTGGGAGGGGTTGTGGTGCTGGGTGCGGTGGGTGCAGTGGGAGGGGGTGTGGTAGTGGGTGCAGTGGGAGGGGGTGTGGTAGTGGGTGCAGTGGGTGCAGTGGGAGGGGGTGTGGTAGTGGGTGCAGTGGGTGCAGTGGGAGGGGGTCTGGGGGTAACGGAGAAGCAGAGGAGGAAGTGACAGGTGATGATGGTGCCAGTCTGTGTCTCTGTCTCTGTTAGTCCCGTTGCTATGGCAACATGATGGGAGTGTCTGAGAACATGGACATGATGGAGTCTGTCTCCCCCACCCTCTGTTGCGACTGGTTGCGGTTTGAGTGCTGCTCTGCCTCTAGTAATAAACCCGGACCCAAATGTCCTGCCGGCCCCGCCCTGAGTCTGCCGTTCTGCTGCTCTCTGATTGGCTCCAGAAAGACCACATGCTTGTTGGTACTGACCTTGCGGCCCGGTCCCTCAGTGGTCGCCGGTGGGGTGGGGGTGAGGATGGAGGACTGGGCGCTGCCCGCCCCGGCCTCGTTC
The DNA here is from genome assembly GCF_041903045.1 of Epinephelus lanceolatus. Classification (NCBI taxonomy): domain Eukaryota; kingdom Metazoa; phylum Chordata; class Actinopteri; order Perciformes; family Serranidae; genus Epinephelus; species Epinephelus lanceolatus. Next base: position 52,852,807 of record NC_135734.1, on the reverse strand, counting down.
CCCTGGCTCGGGGTGGCGGTGGCTGTGGTCAGGACTTTAGGGCAGGGAGGGCAGCGGCAGGGCGTCAGGTACAGGTACATGAGGACCAGCACCAGGCTCACCACGCAGCCCAGCAGGGTGGTGAATCCGGTGTTGAACGACTCATGAGGCTCGTCGTGGTGTGGCAACACCGTCACGTTAACCTCCCGCGTCTCATTGCGCTGCTGCTGCTGGTCCAGAGACATGCACCAGTAGATCCCAGCATCCGCAGCTCGAGCCGCCACGATCTCCAGGCTGCCGTTGGTGAACATTTTCAATGACCCATTGTTTCCCGGCGGTGCCACGTACTCCTGATTGGGTGACACCCACAGAAAGGTCACATGATGTCCGGTGAGCGTGGTCACGCAGTGCAGCAGCACTGGACTCCCTGCCTTCACTGAAACACTGCTGTTCTGCTCTCTGAACGCCTGACTCATCGCAGTCAGGTTGCATTTCTCAAAGAAGCGGTCGTGCTGGAAGAAGCGTACGGTGCCTCTCTGGATCCCGTAGACCAGACAGGTGTACTCTTTTCTGAAGTCTGTCACAGAGGCAAAGTCTCTCTGTTCCCAGTGCCGGAACAGTCCGTACATGGAGCACTCACACACCAGGGAGTTGTTGTGAAGGTAGAGTCCTCTCTGCACTGAGATGGGTAAGTTTGATATGTCCTCCAGGGGCAGTTTGGGCAGGCGGTTGGAGGACAGGTCCAGCAGGGACAGGTGAGGGTGGCTGTGCTCTTGGATGGAGAAGAAGGGGAAGTCAGTGAGGCGGTTGTGACTGAGGTAGGCCTTGCGGAGGCTGCTCAGCCCAGCCAGAGCTCTGCTCTCCACACGGACAATACGGTTGTTGAACAGCAGCAATTCCTCCAATCCAGGCAATTCCAGGAAGTAGTGCTGCCCCAAAACACGAAGCTGATTGGACGACAGGTCCAGATGTCGGAGCAGAGTCCCGGAGGTGTTTCGAAACGCCCCCGGGTGAATAGTGGTCAGCTGGTTGTGCGCTAACCGTAATGTCTCCAATCGGTAAAGTCCTTCAAAGCTGCCCCCGTCCAGCTGTACGATGCGGTTGTGGCTGAGATCCAGAGTGACGGTGGAGACGGGCATCTCTCTGGGGACCTGGTCCAGACTCAGGGCGGTGCAGCTGAGGATGTCTGAGGCACAGACACATCCGCCGGCCTGGGAGGAGCCCTGAGACAGGCAGATGGTGGCCTGGACACGGCTCAGCTGGGGGAGCTGGAGACAAACTAACAAGACAACGACAGACCACCATGACGGTGATGCTGCTGTAACCGCTGCTGCCACCACACCCTGCAGAAAACCAGTGCTCCCAGCAACATTCAGCATGATGCCACCAGCAGGCCGCGGGCACCAGATGTGTTTGTAGTGTGTACTCTATCACCCAGCTTTTGTCTCTGTTACTCCCTACACTCTGTAAATGTGTGTTTCACATCCTTCATGCTGTGGGATTCATCTCATTCAAACACAAACTACTGACAGACGAACACGTGAGACTCTGTCCACTTGTTTTTCATGTTTATCTGCTCCCAGTCTCTTTACGTTTGGAGCTGAAGCCTCCTGAGCTGCAGGCAGATACGTCAGTGTAAATGTTTAAAGCCTTCACTTCTGAGACAGAAACCTTCACAGTGTTTAAGCCACAGGGCACAAACACACTGTCACTGTGATGCACGCTTTCATTTCTGCCTCCCGCTTGCTCCGGCCTGATCGTTTATTTTGTGAAACCCAGTTAATGTGGAATGAGGCGACTGCATCTGCATCATCCACCTGCCAGCACGGCAGCCATCTGGAGAGGGCAAACAAAAAAAAAAAAAGAAAAAGAGGTGGCTACATAACAAAAAGGCACCAGCAGTCAGGTCCAGGTGTGTCGCTGCAAACAAACAAACTCCCTCTGCTCTATAATTTGTGCTCAGCAGGTGGAACCAAATCCAGCTCTGTCTCCAGCAGTGTTTAGACACAGATAATGGAGACGAACGATGAGTTCAGTCAGAGTTCAGAGGCTTTAAACTCATCCAGGTGTTGTGAAAAGTGGAGAGAAGAGCAGGTGCAGGAAGCTGTTCAAATATTCTCCTTTGTTATGTGTTTTATTCCGTCCAGAGAAAACATGGTGACAGCAGCAGCGGCGCACGGCGTTCAGCATGACTTCCTCTCACCTCTTGGAAATCCATTTAGCCCATAACTGCTCCTCCGTACCTCCAGCACGCACAGATGTCCCCTCCTGATGACTTTGTCTCTGGGCCAGCCTCGTCCCAGCTTCATGTGGACATGAAACTCATTTTCCAGACGTAAACAGAGCAAACAGTCAAAGCTTCAACTTTCACTCAGTGGCTCCTCTCGTGATGCGCGAGCTTCGTCTTAGTTGTAGCATCTCTTTGATTTTGTGCCAAGTCAGGTTTTGTGAATCGCGGCCGCAGCTGTCTGCCGCCCACAGCTCGCCCTGAGTCTCTCATCAGATTCTCAAACAAGTCAGCATCCTGTCCACTTCACTTCACAGCTTTCACTCACTGCTCCGTTGCTCTGTGTCTCTGTCCTCCGGCTGATATGTGCAGAGCCCTTCCTCCTCCTCCTCCTCCTCCTTCTTCTTTCCCCTCAGCAGTGGGAGGAGAGATTTTCATGCAGAAGAGAAATCTGTGAAACGTGCAGCTGTGAGCTCGTCTTCTTCCTCTTCTCCTTTGAGGCTCAGAGAAAGAAGGAAACACCTCTCAGACAGGAGAAGTTGTTCCTCTCCAGATGTGAGAGCGAGCCGCAGGTCGAGCTGCTTCCTGTCTGACTCTCAGCTCAGCTGTGAGCTGCGTCTGCCTCCTCTGGTGCTTTCCCAGCTCCTCCTCCTCTTCCTCTCCTCCACTCTGGTTTATTCCTCCTCCTCCTCCTCCCCCTTTCTCTCTCTCTCCCCTCAGCATCCTCCGCCCATCTCAGACCCTCCTCCTCCTCCTCCTCGTCTTCCTCCTATTCCTCCTCTTCCTCCTCCTCCTCCTCCTGTTCTCCTCCTTTTACTGCTCCGCTCGCTCTCTGTCTCTTCCTGTTTCTGTTTCAGGCCCACACACTTTGTTGTTTTCATCTCTGCCTCTCTGAAGCTTATGCTGCCACAGTGTGTGTCTGTATGAGTGTGTGTGTGAGTGTGTGGTGGGGGGGGGGGTCTGGAATCTGATTGGCCAGAGAGAGATGCACATGAGAAAGACGTCTCCTCTGCAGACATTAGTGCTGTTTATTAAAATCTAAATGAATATAATTAATCAGAGCAAACAGACACGTGTCAGTGATCAGTGTCTCTACATGACTCTTTCATATAAACACTTGAGACACCTCGTTATTTCCACATCTGCTCGTCGGTCTGACTAAAGGTGCAGCACGTCATTTTTCACCTCCATATTCATGATGATAAGTCAGCTGCAGGTATGATGATGATGATGATGATGGCTGTACTCAAACATCATTCTTCTGTCATGTCAGCAGCATGTTAGCCACACGCTCATGTTCCCCAGAGGATGAATCCTCCTGACTATCCAAACATTTTTTTCCTCATGAAGGCACCGTGCAGTCAAACTGGTTTCATCACCAAACTGCAAAGATAGTAATAATAATGATAATAATAATATTTATATGGATTTATAGAGCACTTTTCTGGATACTCAAAGAGAACGACAATAGATAAATGAATAGATAGGGCAGTGCGGTGGTTCAGTGGTTAGCATTGTTGCCTCACAGCAAGAGAGTTCCTGGCTTGAGCCCCTCTGGTGGAGTTTACATGTTCTCCCTGTGTCAGTGTGGGTTTCCTCCAGGTGCTCTGACATGTTCTCCCTGTGTCAGTGTGGGTTTCCTCCAGGTGCTCTGACATGTTCTCCCTGTGTCAGCGTGGGTTTCCTCCAGGTGCTCTGACATGTTCTCCCTGTGTCAGCATGGGTTTCCTCCAGGTCCTCTGACATGTTCTCCCTGTGTCAGCGTGGGTTTCCTCCAGGTGCTCTGACATGTTCTCCCTGTGTTAGCGTGGGTTTCCTCCAGGTGCTCTCACATGTTCTCCCTGTGTCAGCGTGGGTTTCCTCCAGGTGCTCTGACATGTTCTCCCTGTGTCAGCGTGGGTTTCCTCCAGGTGCTCTCACATGTTCTCCCTGTGTCAGCGTGGGTTTCCTCCAGGTGCTCTGACATGTTCTCCCTGTGTTAGCGTGGGTTTCCTCCAGGTGCTCTCACATGTTCTCCCTGTGTCAGCGTGGGTTCCTCCAGGTGCTCTGACATGTTCTCCCCGTGTCAGCGTGGGTTTCCTCCAGGTGCTGACATGTTCTCCCTGTGTCAGTGTGGGTTTCCTCCAGGTGCTCTGACATGTTCTCCCCGTGTCAGCGTGGGTTTCCTCCATGTGCTCTGACATGTTCTCCCTGTGTCAGCGTGGGTTTCCTCCATGTGCTCTGACATGTTCTCCCCGTGTCAGCGTGGGTTTCCTCCAGGTGCTCTGACATGTTCTCCCCGTGTCAGTGTGGGTTTCCTCCAGGTGCTCTGACATGTTCTCCCTGTGTCAGCATGGGTTTATTCCAGGTGCTCTGACATGTTCTACCTGTGTCAGTGTGGGTTTCCTCCAGGTGCTCTGACATGTTCTCCCTGTGTCAGCGTGGGTTTCCTCCAGGTGCTCTCACATGTTCTCCCTGTGTCAGCGTGGGTTTCCTCCAGGTGCTCTCACATATTCTCCCTGTGTCAGCATGGGTTTCCTCCAGGTGCTCTGACATGTTCTCCCTGTGTCAGCGTGGGTTTCCTCCAGGTGCTCTGACATGTTCTACCTGTGTCAGTGTGGGTTTCCTCCAGGTGCTCCGACATGTTCTCTCTCTGTCAGTGTGGGTTTCCTCCAGGTGCTCCGACATGTTCTCTCTCTGTCAGCGTGGGTTTCCTCCAGGTGCTCTGACATGTTCTCCCTGTGTCAGCATGGGTTTCCTCCAGGTGCTCTGACATGTTCTCCCTGTGTCAGCATGGGTTTATTCCAGGTGCTCTGACATGTTCTACCTGTGTCAGCGTGGGTTTCCTCCAGGTGCTCTCACATATTCTCCCTGTGTCAGCATGGGTTTCCTCCAGGTGCTCTGACATGTTCTCCCTGTGTCAGCGTGGGTTTCCTCCAGGTGCTCTGACATGTTCTACCTGTGTCAGTGTGGGTTTCCTCCAGGTGCTCCGACATGTTCTCTCTCTGTCAGTGTGGGTTTCCTCCAGGTGCTCCGACATGTTCTCTCTCTGTCAGCGTGGGTTTCCTCCAGGTGCTCTGACATGTTCTCCCTGTGTCAGCGTGGGTTTCCTCCAGGTGCTCTGACATGTTCTCCCTGTGTCAGCATGGGTTTATTCCAGGTGCTCTGACATGTTCTACCTGTGTCAGCGTGGGTTTCCTCCAGGTGCTCCAACATGTTCTCCCTGTGTCAGCGTGGGTTTCCTCCAGGTGCTCTCACATGTTCTACCTGTGTCAGCGTGGGTTTCCTCCATGTGCTCTCACATGTTCTACCTGTGTCAGCGTGGGTTTCCTCCAGGTGCTTTGACATGTTCTACCTGTGTCAGCGTGGGTTTATTCCAGGTGCTCTGACATGTTCTCCCTGTGTCAGCGTGGGTTTCCTCCAGGTGCTCTGACATGTTCTCCCTGTGTCAGGGTGGGTTTCCTCCAGGTGCTCTGACATGTTCTCCCTGTGTCAGCATGGGTTTATTCCAGGTGCTCTGACATGTTCTCCCCGTGTCAGCGTGGGTTTCCTCCAGGTGCTCTGACATGTTCTACCTGTGTCAGCGTGGGTTTCCTCCAGGTGCTCTGACATGTTCTCCCTGTGTCAGCGTGGGTTTCCTCCAGGTGCTCTCACATGTTCTACCTGTGTCAGCGTGGGTTTCCTCCAGGTGCTCTGACATGTTCTACCTGTGTCTGTGTGGGTTTCCTCCAGGTGCTCTGACATGTTCTCCCTGTGTCAGCGTGGGTTTCCTCCATGTGCTCTCACATGTTCTCCCTGTGTCAGCGTGGGTTTCCTCCAGGTGCTCTCACATATTCTCCCTGTGTCAGCGTGGGTTTCCTCCAGGTGCTCTGACATGTTCTCCCCGTGTCAGCGTGGGTTTCCTCCAGGTGCTCTGACATGTTCTCCCCGTGTCAGCGTGGGTTTCCTCCAGGTGCTCTGACATGTTCTCCCCGTGTCAGCGTGGGTTTCCTCCAGGTGCTCTGACATGTTCTCCCTGTGTCAGCATGGGTTTCCTCCAGGTGCTCTGACATGTTCTACCTGTGTCAGCGTGGGTTTCCTCCAGGTGCTCTGACATGTTCTACCTGTGTCAGCATGGGTTTATTCCAGGTGCTCTGACATGTTCTCCCTGTGTCAGCGTGGGTTTCCTCCAGGTGCTCTGACATGTTCTCCCTGTGTCAGCATGGGTTTATTCCAGGTGCTCTGACATGTTCTACCTGTGTCAGCGTGGGTTTCCTCCAGGTGCTCCAACATGTTCTCCCTGTGTCAGTGTGGGTTTCCTCCAGGTGCTCTCACATGTTCTACCTGTGTCAGCGTGGGTTTCCTCCATGTGCTCTCACATGTTCTACCTGTGTCAGCGTGGGTTTATTCCAGGTGCTCTGACATGTTCTCCCCGTGTCAGCGTGGGTTTCCTCCAGGTGCTCTGACATGTTCTACCTGTGTCAGCGTGGGTTTCCTCCAGGTGCTCTGACATGTTCTCCCTGTGTCAGCGTGGGTTTCCTCCAGGTGCTCTCACATGTTCTACCTGTGTCAGCGTGGGTTTTCTCCAGGTGCTCTCACATGTTCTCCCCGTGTCAGCGTGGGTTTCCTCCAGGTGCTCTGACATGTTCTCCCTGTGTTAGCGTGGGTTTCCTCCAGGTGCTCTCACATGTTCTCCCCGTGTCAGCGTGGGTTTCCTCCAGGTGCTCTGACATGTTCTCCCCGTGTCAGTGTGGGTTTCCTCCAGGTGCTCTGACATGTTCTCCCCGTGTCAGCGTGGGTTTCCTCCAGGTGCTCTGACATGTTCTCCCTGTGTTAGCGTGGGTTTCCTCCAGGTGCTCTCACATGTTCTCCCCGTGTCAGCGTGGGTTTCCTCCAGGTGCTCTGACATGTTCTCCCTGTGTCAGTGTGGGTTTCCTCCAGGTGCTCTGACATGTTCTCCCCGTGTCAGCGTGGGTTTCCTCCATGTGCTCTGACATGTTCTCACTGTGTCAGCGTGGGTTTCCTCCATGTGCTCTGACATGTTCTCCCCGTGTCAGCGTGGGTTTCCTCCAGGTGCTCTCACATGTTCTCCCCGTGTCAGTGTGGGTTTCCTCCAGGTGCTCTGACATGTTCTCCCTGTGTCAGCATGGGTTTATTCCAGGTGCTCTGACATGTTCTACCTGTGTCAGTGTGGGTTTCCTCCAGGTGCTCTGACATGTTCTCCCTGTGTCAGCGTGGGTTTCCTCCAGGTGCTCTCACATGTTCTCCCTGTGTCAGCGTGGGTTTCCTCCAGGTGCTCTCACATATTCTCCCTGTGTCAGCATGGGTTTCCTCCAGGTGCTCTGACATGTTCTCCCTGTGTCAGCGTGGGTTTCCTCCAGGTGCTCTGACATGTTCTACCTGTGTCAGTGTGGGTTTCCTCCAGGTGCTCCGACATGTTCTCTCTCTGTCAGTGTGGGTTTCCTCCAGGTGCTCCGACATGTTCTCTCTCTGTCAGCGTGGGTTTCCTCCAGGTGCTCTGACATGTTCTCCCTGTGTCAGCGTGGGTTTCCTCCAGGTGCTCTGACATGTTCTCCCTGTGTCAGCATGGGTTTATTCCAGGTGCTCTGACATGTTCTCCCTGTGTCAGCGTGGGTTTCCTCCAGGTGCTCCAACATGTTCTCCCTGTGTCAGCGTGGGTTTCCTCCAGGTGCTCTCACATGTTCTACCTGTGTCAGCGTGGGTTTCCTCCATGTGCTCTCACATGTTCTACCTGTGTCAGCGTGGGTTTCCTCCAGGTGCTCTGACATGTTCTACCTGTGTCAGCGTGGGTTTATTCCAGGTGCTCTGACATGTTCTCCCTGTGTCAGCGTGGGTTTCCTCCAGGTGCTCTGACATGTTCTCCCTGTGTCAGGGTGGGTTTCCTCCAGGTGCTCTGACATGTTCTCCCTGTGTCAGCATGGGTTTATTCCAGGTGCTCTGACATGTTCTCCCCGTGTCAGCGTGGGTTTCCTCCAGGTGTTCTGACATGTTCTACCTGTGTCAGCGTGGGTTTCCTCCAGGTGCTCTGACATGTTCTCCCTGTGTCAGCGTGGGTTTCCTCCAGGTGCTCTCACATGTTCTCCCTGTGTCAGCGTGGGTTTCCTCCAGGTGCTCTCACATGTTCTCCCCGTGTCAGCGTGGGTTTCCTCCAGGTGCTCTGACATGTTCTCCCTGTGTTAGCGTGGGTTTCCTCCAGGTGCTCTCACATGTTCTCCCCGTGTCAGCGTGGGTTTCTTCCAGGTGCTCTGACATGTTCTCCCTGTGTCAGTGTGGGTTTCCTCCAGGTGCTCTGACATGTTCTCCCCGTGTCAGCGTGGGTTTCCTCCATGTGCTCTGACATGTTCTCCCTGTGTCAGCGTGGGTTTCCTCCATGTGCTCTGACATGTTCTCCCCGTGTCAGCGTGGGTTTCCTCCAGGTGCTCTGACATGTTCTCCCCGTGTCAGTGTGGGTTTCCTCCAGGTGCTCTGACATGTTCTCCCTGTGTCAGCATGGGTTTATTCCAGGTGCTCCGACATGTTCTACCTGTGTCAGTGTGGGTTTCCTCCAGGTGCTCTGACATGTTCTCCCTGTGTCAGCGTGGGTTTCCTCCAGGTGCTCTCACATGTTCTCCCTGTGTCAGCGTGGGTTTCCTCCAGGTGCTCTCACATATTCTCCCTGTGTCAGCATGGGTTTCCTCCAGGTGCTCTCACATATTCTCCCTGTGTCAGCGTGGGTTTCCTCCAGGTGCTCTGACATGTTCTCCCTGTGTCAGCATGGGTTTCCTCCAGGTGCTCTGACATGTTCTACCTGTGTCAGCGTGGGTTTCCTCCAGGTGCTCTGACATGTTCTACCTGTGTCAGCATGGGTTTATTCCAGGTGCTCTGACATGTTCTCCCTGTGTCAGCGTGGGTTTCCTCCAGGTGCTCTGACATGTTCTCCCTGTGTCAGCATGGGTTTATTCCAGGTGCTCTGACATGTTCTACCTGTGTCAGCGTGGGTTTCCTCCAGGTGCTCCAACATGTTCTCCCTGTGTCAGCGTGGGTTTCCTCCAGGTGCTCTCACATGTTCTACCTGTGTCAGCGTGGGTTTCCTCCATGTGCTCTCACATGTTCTACCTGTGTCAGCGTGGGTTTCCTCCAGGTGCTCTGACATGTTCTACCTGTGTCAGCGTGGGTTTATTCCAGGTGCTCTGACATGTTCTCCCTGTGTCAGCGTGGGTTTCCTCCATGTGCTCTGACATGTTCTCCCTGTGTCAGCGTGGGTTTCCTCCAGGTGCTCTGACATTTTTTTGCCTGTGTCAGAGCATTTAGATGTAGAACAGAAAAGGTCCCAGTATGGAGCCTTGGGGAACTCTGCATGTCATTTTTGTCCACTCAGATGTACCTATAGACACAAAGTAGTCCCTGTCCTTTAAGTAGGAATCAAACCAGGTTTAGTACTATGCCTTAAAGTCCTGCCCAGTTTCCCAGTCGGTGCAGTAATATGTTCCACCGTGTCAAATCCGGCACTGAGATCCAGAAATACTGATACTGAGATTCTGCTGCTGTCTGTGTTTGAGTGGATGTCAGTGAGACCTTAACGAGAGCCGTCTGTGGTGTCATCTAAAACCAGACTGGAGGACATCAAAACAGTTGTTTAATGGCTGAAGTTGCTGAGCTGGTGAAATACAGCTGTTTTGGCCTATAGTCGTTCATTAGTGACATATAAATTGTTCTTTTTTAGGAGTGGCTTCAGGGCCTGTGGGAAGACACCCGAGAAAATGGGTGTATTTACAATTCATAGAATTTCTGTAACCGTGAGAAATAGTCAGGAAAATATCTGAGATTCCAGAAATGGTTAAATATGTCTTTTTATTTAAGATCTCTTTGCAGTGCTGGCTGTTGTGAAAATGAAATTAAAGTAGATTTCAGTATCTTAAATTCATAAATGTTGCTTTCTAGGGTCTAAAGTAAATATTCATAACACAGAGGCTCTGTCTACAGATACTGTTTTTCCCCGAGTGTATAAATGTCTCAACGTGCCTTGTTTGCATAATTATTCAGTATAACCTTTATTTAACCTTTAGTTACGCAGTTAAAGGGACAGGACACAGATTTATCACAAGCAGGTGGAATTTACTTTAATTGAGTGTGTTTTTAAAAAGCTCTGGTAGTTGAGGAGTTTCCACCGAGTCCTGAGGGAAGTGTCTGTAGCCGCTGAATGTTTCACTGTGTTCACCAGCTGCTCTCGAACGGTGTCTGTCCGCTGGTTAACAGATCTGAGAGGAAGTGCAGAGTCGGGTCGCTGCGAGCAGCTTTAAGGTTCATCGCCGCAGAGGAAACTTTTTTTTGTTTTCATCACTTTGTATGTGAACTCTCCACTTCCTGTCAGTGTCAGGTTGGTTTCTTTTTTTAACCAAACATCACTCCACAAACAGGATGAAAGTAGAGACTTAAAGAAGAGAAACAGTCAGTCATGCCGTTTTTGTTTTTTCCTGCTGAAGTGCTGCAAAGATAGTTGATAGTAGAAACACCCTGCTGTTAAAAACAATACTCTACACCAGGGGTGTCAAACTTACGGCCCGGGGGACCAGAACTGGCCCGCCAAAGGGTCCAACCTGGCCCTCACACACCTAATATTGAAGTCAAACAGTGAGCAGATACTTCATGTAACATGCACCTCAGAGACCAGATCACAGCTCTGTGAAATAACAATGAATACTTCCTGTGCTCAGATTTAATATTAAACATTGGGCAAAACATTGTCAACAAGCAGCTGGAGTGCAAAAGAAATCTGTATCAGACCTCCTCTGTCTTAAAACTGTATCAGTGGAGCCCTGCTGCTGAGACACTAGGTTCGTTTGAGATGAGCCAGGCCTGCGCAGATTCGATCACCGGCGATCGGCGCACAATGCATGCCGGTTAGTTTTGTGTCCGACTTCATCCCGACTTGTTCTGACGTATCACAGAAGTGGACGGCGATAAAGCCGCGAGAGCGAGGCGGCCGCAGTTTTTAGAGCCAGGCGCTGCAGTTGCTCTCCACCGACTGCACCGCCTGGCTCTCACCTGATCTAACAGCTGATTGGTTCAGATGTCGACTCAACAAGATGACGTTTTAGATAAACTTTTCATTTTTGTTGAATTTTAGAGATTAAGATTGTATTTGTCTGATCTGAAGGTTTATTCTGTGAACAGAAAACATGATGTGTGACTGATGGTGAAAACAAACTGATATATGGGTCTGATCACTTTAATGAACTGACATCATTCCAGACAGGATGTTAGTGTGTCTGTGACTTCCTGTACGGACTGAAGGCTGCTGGAAACTGTCCGACTTCACCGCAGCTTTTTGTCACCGCCCCCCGCTGCAGCCGCCTGCTCTCGTCTACTTTCCAGGCAAGGCGCAGTTCATCTCCAACGAGCCTACTGACAAAACTTCAGGCTGGTGGGCGGAGTCATACAACCACAGGGTAGACTGGTGGGCGGGGTCATACAACCACAGGGTGGACTGGTGGGCGGGGTCATACAACCACAGGGTGGGCTGGTGGGCGGAGTTATACAACCACAGGGTGGTGATTCTAGTTTATCAGTTATTTAAAGAACAAATAATTTTCAGTTCAGTGCTTTTCCTGATGTTTCAGATTCTTGTGGCGGTATGATTTCAGATATTGAGGCGAGTATCTGTAGTGTGAAGGAGTCACTGTCATCGTGTCTGAAAGCGTCCTCAGAGTCACTGGGAGTGATTTTCCTTCATAAGCAGGACTTTAATCTCTTTGGTTCAGAGCGAGTGTTGATCACTGACTGAACGTCAGGTGGGGTTAACATTAATGTGGTGATAGAGTTTGTCTTCTGTGACAGACGGTCATCCATCATGTGGTTAAACAGGAATACGTCTCTTGTCTTTACTCAGACGTTTCTCTGCAACTTGTTCAATTGTTCTTTTTTCTTTTTTTATAATTCATTCATGTCGGAGTGGTTTTCATTTTCTGCGTGTATAATGAGCCGTGTCAATCTAAACTCTTTGCCCTTTCATTGGTTTATAATTAAAGAGGGAACACAATGGACTCGTGTTGACTTGAAACACAGTCGGTGACATTTTGCAGCTCGTACGCTGTGACTCACTCGGCTCATCTTTACAATGAGATCTGTCACAAGATGTTCTCGTCGTCAGCGTGGAGCAGAGAGGAGAGGACAGGTGGAGCGGGGACACGTGTGAGGACAGGATGAAGGAGACGAGTCTCTTTGTGTGAAGTGTCATGGCTGCTGTAATGAAAAGGTCAGAGTAGATTTCACCTGAAAATGTCACCATGTCGGTCCCTCAGGATTCCTCCTGTGACGGACACAGATGACCTATCAGCAGAGAACGCCGCCGCTGTAAAAGTCACCGCTTTTATTCTTCACTTCAGTAATAACGGAGATTAAAACATTACAACGCAGACACTGCCTGAGAAGACGCAGAATGAAATAAGTGGATGTCCCCACAGTGTCTCATGACAGGGGACAGGACTGAGTGGACCAAGATGTTGAGTTTGTTCCCAGTGAAAAGTGAAAAGGCCGTTGTTGTTTCACAAAGACTTCTGATCCAGCCACACACACACACACACACACACACAGAAGTGTCAGAAATAAAAGTGTAACACTGCCCTAAACAAACAAATCAATGCAGGGGTCAGACGAAAGAACTGGGCGGTCTGTGACGCTCATTTCATCACTGGTTAATAACGCGTGATTCATGTTACGGCGCTTAACATAAAAAAAAGACTGTCAAGCCGTGGTGTAAAATAAATACATAAAATAAAAAGAAAACAAACTACACTGTGTCAGACTGTAGTGTAAAGTAAATAAATAAAGTTATAAATAAAATAAAATAGAAAAATAGGCTGTGTCAAGCTATAGTGTAAAACATCATGAATCAATAAATTAATTAATATAAATTAAAATTAAAATAAACAGACTGTTTCAACCTGTAGTGTTAATAAGTAAATAGTGTATCAAGCTGTAGTGTGATAGATGAATGCATAAATAACCAAATAAATAAAAATGTAATAATAAATAATAATAATAATAAATAGATTATCAAGCTGCACTGTGAAATAAATAGATAAAAATAAAACAAAACAAAAAACAAACTGTATCGTGCCGTCGCCATCGAACCTCTAAGTGCAGCTGTCAGGTGAATGTAGGGGAGTGAAAAGTGGAATTTTGGGAGTCAGAGTATAAAGTCAGCAGAGACACGGAACATCCACCCACCGACCAAGACAGCAGTGCAGCACCTCCTGCAGCACCTCGTGCATCACAGCAGGTCGGCTCTGAGAAGAGTCCAGAAATAGAGAAGGAGAGAACAGAGTATCAGTGAGGAGAGGAGACAAAGAGGGTGAGTGGGAGTGGGAGTCAGGTCTGGTGGGAAGACCCGCTATAAAAGATTGATGCAGAGAGGTTGGATTGAGTGGTGCCGCAGGGGAGAGGAGGAGGAGGAGGAGGAGGAGGAGGAGGAGGAGAGTTTGATTAATGAGAATGATTGAGCAGTGGATGGATGAGACACAACAAGCAGAGACAGACAGATGAGGAGAAGAAGAAGAAGAAGCGTTCAGGTGTGCATCATGTTGGAGGTTCAGTGTGAGTGTTGCTGTGAAGGTGTGAAAATAGAAAAAGAGGATTTCTTCGATTTCTTCCCAGAAAAACACGAGTGATGTGAGAAGTTGTTTTTGTTGCCCAGTGTGGACGGAGTCGTGCTGCTGATCGCTGCTGTCATGATGTTTACCTGCTGACAACATCACATCACAACTTCCTGTCTGATACATGTTTGTTTCTGTGTCACTGGTGGAACCTGATCTCGTTTCTCACCTCGAGTCACGTCACGTGTCATGAGGTCTCAGACAGGTCAGGTGTGAATGCATCCAAGAGGAGGACTGCAGGGATCTAATCAGGGCGCTTTGGACTGAGGTGGTAAAATGACCTCAGATTGTATACGGTCACTGTCAGAGTCGTTATAACGTCACATTTTATATGGTCACAGTCAGTGTCGTTATAACATCTCATTTTATATGGTCACAGTCAGTGTCGTTATAACATCTCATTTTATATGGTCACAGTCAGAGTCGTTGTAACGTCTATATGGTCACAATCAGTTGTCATGACGTCACATTTTATATGGTCACAGTCAGAGTCGTTATGACGTCACATTTTATATGGTCACAATCAGTTGTTATAACGTCACATTTTGTATGGTCACAGTCAGAGTCGTTATGACGTCACATTTTGTATGGTCACAGTCAGAGTCGTTATGACGTCACATTTTATATGGTCACAGTCAGAGTCGTTATGACGTCTCATTTTATATGGTCACAATCAGTTGTTATAACGTTACATTTTATATGGTCACAGTCAGAGTCGTTATAACGTCACATTTTATATGGTCACAATCAGTTGTTATAACGTCACATTTTATATGGTCACAGTCAGAGTCGTTATGACGTCACATTTTATATGGTCACAATCAGTTGTTATAACGTCACATTTTGTATGGTCACAGTCAGAGTCGTTATGACGTCACATTTTGTATGGTCACAGTCAGAGTCGTTATGACGTCTCATTTTATATGGTCACAATCAGTTGTTATAACGTCTCATTTTATATGGTCACAATCAGTTGTTATAACGTCACATTTTATATGGTCACAGTCAGAGTCGTTATAACGTCACATTTTATATGGTCACAGTCAGAGTCGTTATGACGTCTCATTTTATATGGTCACAATCAGTTGTTATAACGTCACATTTTATATGGTCACAGTCAGAGTCGTTATGACGTCACATTTTATATGGTCATTGACTGTGACCATATAAAATGTGACGTCATAATATAAGTTTTCTCCAAAGCGTGCAGTAAAATAAAGTCAGACCTTAATGTCAATCTGTCGTCGTCCTTTTTGGCTGCTCCAGGTACCGGTACTGTATCAGCATGACTTAAAACTGCTGAGTTTTTAAAAGCTGCTGAGCTGTTGTTTTTGTCACTGAGCTGCTCACGCACAGAACTTCTTCTTCTTCTGGTGTTTTTGTCACATACCAAACATGTAACATTAGCCTTCCCTCCTTTTCCTCTTCCTCTCCAGGATATCTCGGGCTGCCTCCGTCCTGCTCTCTGACCCCTGTTTCCAGCTCCACTCCATCCAGCACCTGTTGGGAGAGGGAGGAGACTCCTCCAGCTCCTCGGCAGCCGTCACCTCCACCGCCGCCCGTCCGGTCATTGGGTCTTTGGGGTCGACCGTGGCCCCTGCCATCCCTTCAGCCACCGGGAACACTTCAGAGCGCAAGCACTTCTCCTTGCACGCATGTGAGTGACGTCCACAGAGTTCACGCCTGAGTGTGTTTTAAACAGGAGTGTAAAGACATCTGAGGACCGTCCTCAGGTGATGTCACTCGAGTCAGTGTCTGTTTAACAACACATGTTTATAAAGTAAAAAGAAATGGAGGTGTGAAGTCAGAGAGGAGTCAGCGTCGTGGTTCATCATAACACACACCAGTCTACCTCACAGCTGTCAGAGGGAGAGGTGCACTGTGGGTAATGTAGGCAGGATATAACAGGATATTTCAGACTGTCCATCGTGAGTCTGACACAGTCACTGAGTCACATGATGGATCAGTGACGTGGAGACAGTATCATCGAGGTGTTGGTAGTCTTCTCTCATGTTTCCTGTGGATCTCTGATTCATACAGTTTAATTCTGACCTCAGATCTGTGGAGACATTTTACGTTGTCTTGGTTTGTTGTGTTCGAGATCTCTTTAATCTTATACAGGTTAACAGACTGAAGATGGTCCAGTTCATAAAAACTTCATCAATGTCTCCTTCGCTCTGACAGCTGGTGTTTGCTGACCGCTGTCAGAGCGAAGGAGGCAAATATTTAATGTGATCTAAACCATGAAATGCATGTAGTCAGTGTGTGTGTTCAGTGTGTTCATCGATCTGTGAGCGGCGTCTGCAGCGTTGGATGAAGAACCTCAAAGATATGCTCCAGTGAAAGTACAGAAGAAGGAGGATTATGAAGTTTCTGCTCGGGTCCATTTCTGAAAACCTGCACCGCCCATACCTGTAAAGCTCAGCACCAGAACCGACCCGTTACCTGTCATTGTGTCTGAGTCAAAGTCACACCCGTTAATAAAAGTCCTGCGACCCTCCACCCCTGATCAAACCCCCCCAGGCTCCAGTCCCTCACATGAAGCTGGTTCTCCGTTCTTGAATTGGACGTCTCTTTGACTGTATGGTGAAAACATTCAATCACTGCCAGGTTAGGAAACATGTTAGCATGCTCCTTCCACCACCATCAAACCTCCAGAGGATCCAGACTCCATGTAGGCTGCCACCTCATCCTCGGGCTGCAAAGTGTCATGGCTGGAGTCCTCCACGTCGGTGACCAATGTGACCACGGGGTCAAAGGTTACACTGGTGTCACTGACTTTCAATATAAAAGCAACTGTCAGAATATTACACACATACTGCACATCTGTTTACTGAGTTTTATTCTGGAATATACAAAAATTAATTTTTGATCTCACCCACTGCCCACCTGCCTGGAGTTTAGTTTTACCTGTTACACAGCTTTTTGCAGGTTACCTGTCGGTACCCGACCCGGTGCAGGACTCTGATGTACACTCTTTAAAAATGGAGCGTAACATTACAGATGAACAAAGAACGGTTTGTTTCACAACTTTAAGAACAAAATCGAGTTTTTCCTTCGTACTCCTTCATTCATCGGTCCGTCCCATCCTGTAAACACGATATCTCAAGAACAGCTCAAGGGAGTTTTTTCAAATTTGGCACAAACGACCACTTGGACTGAAGAATAAACTGACTAGAATTTTGTGGTCAAGGGTCAAAGGTCAGTGTGACCTCACAAAATATGAAAGGAATTCATTCACTAATTCTGACCAAACTTGACACAAATGTCTAACAGGATAAAATAATGAACAACCACAGGGTGGACTGGTGGGCGGAGTCATACAACCACAGGGTGGACTGGTGGGCGGAGTCATACAACCACAGGGTGGGCTGGTGGGCGGAGTCATACAACCACAGGGTGGGCTGGTGGGCGGAGTCATACAACCACAGGGTGGACTGGTGGGCGGAGTCATACAACCACAGGGTGGACTGGTGGGCGGAGTCATACAACCACAGGGTGGACTGGTGGGTGGAGTCATACAACCACAGGGTGGGCTGGTGGGCGGAGTCATACAACCACAGGGTGGACTGGTGGGCGGAGTCATACAACCACAGGGTGGACTGGTGGGCGGAGTCACACTACATCAGACACAGACTCGTCTTTATAACACAGTGAGACTTTGCTGTTTCTGTGGAATCTGACGTATGTCGTGTTTTTATGGGCCGACGTTTCTTCTGCGTGAGGTCGTTTCAGTCAGTGGATGATTGGAAGGAGATGGCAGTGAGTCACAGACACAAACATCAAAGACATAAGCAGATGAAGAGACGGTGATCACCCCGCTGGTACAGCATAAGACCCAGGCCACTCTTTACTGTCAGGTTCATATATAATAATTCAGTTGTATTCTGGCAAAACATGCGGCTGGTAACTGCAGCACTTTTAATCTAACTGAAATCATGACCTTTCCTGAACCCTAATCCTGAGACAGGAGTCTTCAAACATTGTACTCGTCACTGCCCTCGTAATTCCCCTCCTCCTTTATGTTGGCATTGATAGATCCACCTGATGGCGCTAGAGGGCGGAGTCAAAGGTTTCACACGACAACAGACGAGGCGACTGTGGAGGAGGTTGTGATATTGGACTTTAAATGGAGGCGTGGTCTGTGAGGTCTTCAAATACTTTGCGACATGTGGATGGAGAACTCTTTTGTTACTGATTTGTCCTGTTTCAACATTATTTAAATGTCTTCATCGTCCCCTGTGGTCGCATCTCGCTTGAATTACACTACTCTGCCTCCAAGACCTCCAGTGGTTCTGGTGGTTTTGTCCGTGTCTGTAAGATTTCAGAAAACGGGCACAAATGTGGACAAATGAATGCAGAGTACAGACAGAAGGCTCCGTCCTGTCTGTGTAAGTATCTTACGCTGAGCATCAGTTAGCCTTGAGAGGAGCTCAGACGTCCACATTCATAAACGGACTGCACATGTGCAGCATCAGCTGACTGTGTTTAATGTAAAAACATGTGCAGCAGTAGATGATGTCATCTCACAGACACATAACTGGATTTGGTCTCTGTTGTTTTGTCACTGTTGGACAATCAGAGTTGATGGCGAGCAGCAGGTTGGTGAGGTGATGATGTCAGCTGTCTGTGTGTCAGTGTGTTTCGATCGACCGTCTCTGCCGCTGCTCAGAGCGTAAATCCACAGTAAAATATCAGAAGGCTTAGGCGCCCCCGAGTCGAGCCGTCACCACGGGGGATGGCCCGGTCACCACGGCATCCTCCTCTGTTGTCATGGAAACACAAGCCATTTCTATAACCACCCTGGGCTGCATCATATGGAGGATTTGCTCCGTCTGTGTGTCTGTCAGTGGAGGTCATACTGGACTGACTTCTCCTGCCCCTCCCCCGCGTCACACATTACATCCCCACATTACATCAACATGTAATAAACGTGTAACACACAGTGATGTGGAGCATCTGCAGCAGTGATAATAAGGACCCTCACTACTACAGATACTGTGATCCTCTCCTCCTCCTCCTCCTCCTCCTCCTCCTCCACATGTCACAGCCAAATACTGTACTGTTATTTAAATATATTTATATTACAGCAGGAATAAAAACCGTCTGATCACTTTATAAAATATGATGAATTATTTCATATTAAATGAACCAAAGGAATCAAAGTTAAAGTGCTGCGTCATGTTAACGCTTCAGTAATAAAGGTTTAACAGTATAATAACACTGTTAACACAGGACTGTTTTTATTTTAGTTTTGATACTATACAAATGTTTTACTGATCATAGATTATTATTTAAATTATGGCAACACACATATTGTTATTGAACCATTTGCTACGAGGCTTTTGGTTCGGAACACGTTACGAACCAAACGATATGTTGAACTATTTCATTACATTTGGAAAATAAATCTACCTCTTATACAGCGTTGAATATAATGTCCTCATCGAGACAGCCCACAGGACGGGACAGGAAACAGTCTGTCTGCCCCGCCCACCCCCAAACCACAACATCCTACTGCAGTCAGTCACACTGGGAGGACGCCACGCTAAGCTAGCTCCTTACATGACGGCTAGTAAGATGTCAGTGGTCGATGTTTTTCTGTTGTGTCTCATCAGTGACTGAAAATCAGAGCTCCAGACTAACGGCCACAAACTTTATTTAATGAGCAGCTACAAGAAGAATCCAGAGACTGTTGGACAGGTGGGCTCTGTGACCTGTTAGCTGTCAGCTGTAGGTTGTTAGGTGTTGGCTGTTAGCTGTTAGGTGTTAGCTGTCGGCTGTTGGCTGTTAGGTGTTGGCCGTTAGCTGTTAGGTGTTAGCTGTCAGCTGTTGGCTGTTAGCTGTTAGCTGTCAGCTGTTGGCTGTTAGGTGCTGGCTGTTAGCTGTCGGCTGTTGGCTGTTAGGTGCTGGCTGTTAGCTGTTAGGTGTTAGCTGTTGGCTGTTGGCTGTTAGGTGTTGGCCGTTAGCTGTTAGGTGTTAGCTGTCAGCTGTTGGCTGTTAGGTGTTGGCTGTTAGCTGTTAGGTATTAGCTGTCGGCTGTTGGCTGTTAGGTGTTAGCTGTCAGCTGTTGGCTGTTAGGTGCTGGCTGTTAGCTGACGGCTGTTGGCTGTTAGGTGTTGGCTGTTGGCTGTTAGGTGTTAGCTGTCAGCTGTTGGCTGTTAGGTGTTGGCCGTTAGCTGTTAGGTGTTAGCTGTCAGCTGTTGGCTGTTAGGTGTTAGCTGTCAGCTGTTGGCTGTTAGGTGCTGGCTGTTAGCTGTTAGGTGTTAGCTGTTGGCTGTTGGCTGTTAGGTGCTGGCTGTTAGCTGTCAGCTGTTGGCTGTTAGGTGTTGGCCGTTAGCTGTTAGGTGTTAGCTGTCAGCTGTTGGCTGTTAGGTGTTAGCTGTCAGCTGTTGGCTGTTAGGTGCTGGCTGTTAGCTGTTAGGTGTTAGCTGTTGGCTGTTGGCTGTTAGGTGCTGGCTGTTAGCTGACGGCTGTTGGCTGTTAGGTGTTGGCTGTTGGCTGTTAGGTGTTAGCTGTCAGCTGTTGGCTGTTAGGTGCTGGCTGTTAGCTGTTAGGTGTTAGCTGTCAGCTGTTGGCTGTTAGGTGCTGGCTGTTAGCTGTCGGCTGTTGGCTGTTAGGTGTTGGCTGTTAGCTGTTAGGTGTAGGTTGTTAGGTGTTGGCTGTTAGCTGTTAGGTGTTAGCTGTCAGCTGTTGGTTGTTAGGTGTTGGCTGGCTAAACTTGTAAAATGTAGCATTTGGTAGAAATCTTGAATGAATTCAGCTGTTTGAAGGAGAAATGTGTTGATGTTTTAATAATTATAATAATACATCAGATTTATATGGCGCTTTTCAGGACAGTCAGAGATGCTTTACAGTGCTGAATAGTAACAGTGATAATGAAATCAAAATTAAACATGAAAATAGATATCAGAGAGAAAATTATGATGTGTGTGTGTGTGTGGGCGGGGCATAAGCACATACAGCCAGCAGCAGCAGCAGCGACCCACCGTCTGACACCGGCACACCGTGAGGACAGAAACAGAGGGCTCTGTGGGGACGGAGCACCTGCTGTAGCAAGCCAACACGCCGTCTGTGGTCATTTTGACTTGACCAGCTGACTTCACTACAAGCTGATTGGCTGTTGAAACAGGTGACGTGCTTTAAAACCAGCCGCTGCCCATTTGACCAGCTGAGTGTCAGGTGACACCATCAGCCGGCTTGAGTCCAGCTCACACCGGCCAGTTCACACTGCTGACACTTTAATGTGAGACGTTCTACAACAGTTTCGTCTCTTCACCAGTCTTTGATCTGAACTGGACTTTACGTAACAAACACACGAGGATTCTTATTCTCAGCTGATCGCACACTAAAGGAAACAAACTTCTTATTTTCCATCTCTGACAATATTTCCTCATAAATCCTTCACACTGCACCTTTAAGAAATGACTCGTGAATTCAGAACGTTTTAAACACTTCATGGAAACAGTTTGAGCTCCATGTTTGATTTGGTACAAGGACACACTCTTCCTGTGTGTGTGTGTGTGTGTGTGTGTGTGTGTGTGTGTGTGTGTGGGGCATTGTCTGACACTTCTTGAACAGTGACTGAGACTTTAGCTTCAGGGTTGAAGTTATTTCAGTCGGTGCGTGTATTTGTGGATCAGGTTTATCTGGTGTCGTCTGTGACATCTCTCTGTCTGTCCGCTTGTCTGTCTGTCTGTCCCCTTGTCTGTCTATCTGTCTGTCTGTCTGTCTGTCTTTGGCCTTTCGTCCGCCGCCTTTTCGTCGTCTTGTTTGACTAAACCTGTCAGAGAGCTCAGATTAACAAACCAGAGACACTTGGCTGTCCTGCTGTTCCTCCAGACACATGAACATCACTGATGGTGTTTCATGGCTGAATTTGTCCCTATTAGAATTTTTACAAATGTAAAGAGAATGTTGAATGTCGTTTTCTCGCACACATCCAACCGCCATTAGATTGAAACCAGCGTCAGGTGGAAGCATGATGTGACTCACATGTGTGTGACATGTGTGTGTCATTGTTTCTGTGAAGAAAGCCTGATTCTGCTCACTGACATGATGTCAGAATAATGAAGCACCGCGAGGAGTCCTTCCATTATTTTTTATTTTCAAGGACTCATCACTGTGTGTGTGTGTGTGTGTGTGTGTGTGTGTGTGTGTGTGTGTAAGCACTCAAATCCCCGCAGCCCTGGATGTATTATGGATGAGACTCTGTGGTGTAGTAGCAGCACAGCGTTGTGTTCAGAAGCCGAAGAGAAAGAAAGATGAAGATGAGAGGAGCCTGAGCCTCACTCTGCGCTCTCATTAACATCTAACAGTTTTATATTTCTATGCAGGTGGTTTATTTACTAAAATAAAAGCTACGAGTCAGGAAACTGGAACTCAGAGCAGAACATGATGTACGTTTAGTGGCTGTCAGCGCTCATCCTCGGGGATGAGGGGTGGAGCTGATTTGTCATTTCTGTGCTGCTGACTGGAGTACATTTCCTCAAGTACTGTACTTGTGTTTTATTTCAAGGTATTTCTGTTTGATAGTAGTTAATATTTCTCCTCTACATTTCACCAGGATTATTGTCCTTTTTTTCCACTGCATACATTTCATTTCAGATATAAAAGAAACATCATTTAATAAAATCCAACACATTGTTGTTTCCTTATTCATTAGTAGTTCTGCACTTTGCTACCATGCCAAGAAAAAATCTAAGTTTGACTGCATAATATTAAAAAACAATAATCTATGTACACATATGTCTAAATATGCACAAGAAAAAATGCAAAAGAAAGTAGACCCAGCCTTGGCTTATAACAGTGTACATCCTCATCCTCAAACTGACCCAGAGGAGTATTTGAGTAGGAGTTGGGGTTAATGAATGGACGTCTGTAGCGTGGGAAAAGGAATGACCTTTATACAGATACAGATCCTGCACCTGCGCACACAGTCTTACGCTCTAAAGCTCGACAATGAGTGTGGTAAATGTACGGAGACAGAAATGTCTATGAAGAAAAGGACTATAAAGAAAATGTATTCAGACTCTTCACACACGTCTCTGTTTTCGTCGGTACAGTATTTGTGTGTATTTTCATGTCAGTCTTATATAAATATATTTCACCATCACAGCTCCTGTGTCTGTACAAAACTGACCAGCAGCCTTTTCTGATTCCTTGTATGCTGCCCGTACAGTTGCGTGATTATAAAATAAGATAAGACGTGTACCAACAGGTATTTAAAGTACGGTACAACATCAACACCCTCTCATAAAAAACAGCATTTAAAAACCTCATTGACTCACACAGAAGAACACGCACCTGTTTTAAACATTTATGATCTTTCAGAAATTAAATTAACAGTAACTTCAGTGCACCTTGAGGAACCACACTGGCGCTATACCTCTTTTGTTTTTACAGCTTAGACTTGCGCTTTAACTTTATCCTGCCGCCTCTGAAAGTTTTATGATGACTCTCTCATTGTTTGATGCAGCAATGACGAGGAACAATACAAAGGGTGGTATCAAGCTTTAGCAAGAGGAGAGGGTGGACTGGTCCCTTGGGGTGCAAATACAAAAAACTAGACTGGACACACAACACCAACGCCCTCTTCCTGTACCAGCCCCTCCCTGCAACTTTTTCTGGTACCTTTTTTTTTTAACAATGTTTCAGAGTAGCCATTTCCAACAAACTCCAGACTTTCCCCTTCCCACAACATTCCAGGGTAGCCGTCTCCTACAGTATTCTACAGTGGCCCTTTCCTACGATATTTCAGGGTAGCCCTTTCCCACAAAAATCCCGGGTAGCCTGTATTCAAGGGTACCCCTTACCTACAGTGCTCCAGAGTTGTCCTTTCACAGATTTCCAGGGTAGACCCTCCCTAAAGCATCCCATGGTACCTCTTTTCTTCAATAGCTCAGGGTAGCGCATATATTCAAGGGTACCCCTTTTCCTACAATATTCTAGAATAGTCCTTTCCTGCAGTATCTCAGGGTAGCTCCTCCCTGCAACACTCTATGGTACCCCTATTTTACGATATTCAAAGTGGTCCTTTCCCTACAATATTCCAGGGTAGCCCCTCCCTACAATATTCCGTGGTACCTTAATCCTCGAACCCACTGGTGGACACCAGAGGTGAGGGGAGCCATCAGGCTGAGGAAGGAGGCCTACAGGGCATGGTTGGTCTGTGGGTCTCCGGAAGCAGCTGACGGGTACCGACGGGCCAAGCGGAGCGCAGCAGCGGCAGTCACAGAGGCAAAAACTCGGGCATGGGAGGAGTTCGGAGTTAGGCCGTGGAGAAAGACTATCGATCGGCTCCAAAGAGTCTCTGGCAAACCGTCTGGCGCCTCAGGGGGGATGGCGGCAACTTGCTCACATTGTTTACAGTGGGGGCGGGGAGCTGCTGACATCAAGTGGGGACATTGTCAGGCGTTGGAAGGAATACTTTGAGGAGCTCCTCAATCCCACCAACACGTATTCCAGTGAGGAAACAGAGCCGGGGGTCTCGGGGGCGGGTCGTCCAATTTCTGGGGCAGAAGTCACCGAGGTAGTGAAGCAACTACGCGGCAGCGGAGCCCCGGGGGTGACGAGATTCGCCCTGGATATCTCAAGTCTCTGGATGTTGTAGGGCTGTCCTGGTTGACATGCCTCTGCAACATTGCGTGGACATCGGGGGCAGTGCCTCTGGAGTGGCAGACCGGGGTGGTGGTCTCCATCTTCAAGAAAGGGAGCCAGAGGGTGTGTTCCAACTACAGGGGGATCACACTCCTCAGCCTACCCGGTAAGGTCTACTCCAGGGTGCTGGAGAAGAGGGTCCGGTCGATAGTTGAACCTCAGATTGAGGAGGAGCAATGTGGTTATCGTCCCAGACGCGGAACCGTGGACCAGCTCTTTACCCTCACCAGGGTGCTGGACGGGGCATGGGAGTTTGCCCAACCAGTCCACATGTGTTTTGTACAGACCCTGTACTGAAGGAGCGCGAGTCTGGTTCGCGTGGCCGGCAGTAAGTTGGACCTGTTCCCGGTGAGGGTTGGACTCCGCCAGGGCTGCCCTTTGTCACCGGTTCTGTTCATAACTTTCATGGGCAGAATTTCTAGGCGCAGCCGAGTGGTGGAGGGTGTGAGGTTCGGTGACGGGAGGATCTCGTCCCTGCTTTTTGCAGATGACGTGGTCCTCCTAGCTCCATCGAACAGTGACCTCCAGCTCTTGCTGTGATGGTTCGCAGCAGAGTGTGAAGTGGCTGGGATGAGAATCAGCACCTCCAAGTCTGAGGCCATGGTCCTGAGCTGGAAAAGGGTGGATTGCCCACTCCAGGTCAGGGGGGAGGTCCTTCCTCAGGTGGAGGAGTTTAAGTATCTCGGGATCTTGTTCACAAGTGAGGGTAGGATGGAGCGGGAGATTGACAGGCAGATTGGGGCGGCGTCAGCAGTGATGCAGGCGCTTAACCGGTCCGTTGTGATGAAAAGGGAGCTTAGCCAGAAAGCGGTCAATCTGCGTTCCAACCCTCACCTATGATCACGAGCTCTGGGTAGTGCCCGAAAGAACGAGATCGCGAGTACAAATGGCCGAAATGAGTTTCCTCCGCAGGGTGGCTGGGCTCAGCCTTAGAGATAGGGTGAGGAGCTCGGACATCCGGGAGGGACTTGGAGTAGAGCCGCTGCTCCTCCACATCGAGAGGAGCCAGTTGAGGTGGTTCAGGCATCTGGTAAGGATGCCTCCCGGACGCCTCCCTTGGGAGGTATTTCGGGCATGTCCAACCGGGAGGAGACCTCGGGGCCTCCGTCAGCTCTTCCGAGGGAACCCCGCCCTCGGGCTGGGGAGAGGACTGTCTGGGCTTCTTTGCTGAGGCTGCTGCCCCCGCGACCCGGACCCAGATATGCGGAGGACGACGAGACGAGACGAGAACAATGTTACAGGGTACTTCCTGTCCTTCAAATGCCAGGGTAACTCTTTCCTACAGTATTCCATTGTACCCCTTTTTCTACTGTGTTCTAGGGTACTTCTTTTCCCCTAAATGCTAGGGTAAATCTGTCCTACAGTATTCCATGATAGCCCTTTTTCTACAGTATTTCGGGGAAACTCTTTTCTATTGTTCTATTGTATTTTTGTTCTTAGAGTATTTTATGATGCTTTTTATAGACAACATTGCATGGTCCCCTTTATGATACCAGGATGATTCTTTTTACCATGTTTATTACTTAAAGGGAATAATTATTGTTTTTTTTCCTATTGAATAGCTTCTTAAGCTGCACCAGTCCTCCTGCTGTCTCATCATTCTAAAGATATGTTTGTTTTTGTTTTAGTTGTTGTTTTTATTTTATTTTCTTGTTTTTTATTTTGACTGTTAGCTTTTTGTTTCTGTCATCGACCTTTTCATACGTCAGTTTATTTTACTTTGTTTCTATCTTTCTGTTTAGTTTGTTTCAACTTTTCTTTATCGTCAGTACTTTGTCATCTTAACTTGTTGTTTGTGTTTTCTTAATTTAACTCGTGTGTGTTTGGAGCCATGAAGACTGGCAACCTCTGTGTTGAAGTTGATGGGACCCAAATAAAGAAAAAGAAATCCATTTATCAATAACTGTTTAATCGGCCAATCGTTGTTCAGATCCAACAAACTTTATTTTCAATTCTAGTCCAAATTGGGAAGTTTCTAAACATTGAAATCAATGTTTAATATCCTGACATGAAATGTTTACAATGTGTTTTAATTTACCCAAATATATGAACAATTTTATATTTGACATAGAAAGATGATCCTTTCTGTGAAAGTGTTTTATTACAGTTTGTATCAGTTGAAGTTTGCAGAGGAGAATTCGCTTCATTCAGATTTTAAGGTGGACATCTCAGTTTTAAGGTGGACATCTCAGTTTGGATCAGAAGAGTCAGACAATCATCAAAATTATTAAAACACATCCAAAAGAGGAATGATGAACCACATTTCATGACAATCCATCCGGTAGTTGTTAGGATGTATCAGTTTGGATTAAAGTGGTGGATCAACAGATAGACGACAAGAAGCGAGTCCATAAAAACATTGTTGTCATCGTTCATTTCAATTGTTCAGCTGAATAAATCTTATAATATCAGTGCTCAGAGGTGACTGTATCTTTTAGCAGAATACATCACATCAAAAACACAGTTAAAGATGATATTAACTTAAAGATGTGTAGCAACACTGCAGTGATTGCAAACATGAGCTGATAGAAGGTGAATTTCACGTCTGTGCTGCCGGCACTGATCTTCATAGTCACTCCTCTCAGTTTCTATAGTTTTGCAGAAGTGTTTGAAGGTTTCTTGATGCTCAGAAACAACTCTCTGAGTTCTCTGGGTATTCAGCCTTCACCTGACACTGTGAAGTGGAATCATCCTCAATAAATCCACTTCTTGACATTGAAATTGAAAACATGAAATAGCTGTTACTGCAGACAGAGCGGGGCACTAACACACTGCTCACTGGGTGTTGGGCGGATAAAACAAAGGCTTTGTTGTGTGTAAGCTTGTTACCTGCTTGTTGGCTTTGAACCCTCCGCAGGGGAATACTCTGATCCATCGCTGCATACTGCTGCTCTCTGAGCTGCTCACACTTATTCATACTGTGACTTTCTGCTACTGGGTTAAATAAAACCATCTTCTGACTCACTGCAGCACTTTTAGTTTGTTTTCTGTGTCCTCGGTCCGTCATCAGAACAGAAACATGGTCAGTTCTTTCAAAGTGAAGTGTGTCCTGTGCAGCGACATCTGCATTTTGACTGATTAACAGTGAATATCTCAGGATGTGTAGCAGCATTGTCAGTCCTCAGGGTGAGTGAGTTAGCATGCTGCTGTTAGCATATGTGTCAGGGTTGCTAGTTTTGGTGTTTGTTGAGTTGACTGACGGCCGACTGAGTTGAACACTTTGTCACCAGACTGTGGAGGTCAAACAGAAGTGTTCTGTCCAAACCAGACTGCAGTAGTGACTGGAGACAGAAAAACGTCCACATTTACTGATCAAACATCTCTGCTTCTACTGTCACATAACGTGTTAACAGCTGTTACAGTGCATGTGTAGCTTGATAAGACTGTCCTGATGACATCAGCTCAACATTCTGTTTGGTGTCCAGACTCGCTGCCCCAAACACTTTCAGTATTAGATGGGTCCAGGTGTGAACAAGGTAACAACTCATCTCAACACTTATTTGGCCTGATTGGATTGCAACTTCTGGATACGAAGCAAGTCTGCGAAACAGAACGTTGAGCTCACAGCACGAGGACGGTCTCACCAGGCTGGAACCTGTGCACCTGCCTGCGTGTCTGCAGCCACATTTTGTTCATAGTGGATTTTATTTTTTCAGATTGCCTCACTGACTCTGTTCTCAGTCAGTAATGCTCTCTGAACCTGTTTAGTTTAACAACTGTTTGTCGAGACTCCCTCTGTCTCTGTGTCCGTCATTCTTTTTGTTTCTTTCTACGTATGTTTTCAGTGTAACAGCACTAATGTCCCTCCGCTCAGTCTGGGTCTGTCCATCTACACGTCCCTCCGTCTGTGTCTCTCCCTCCATGATTCTTTAAATATCATGTGTGGCGGTTGTAACTATTCACTGCAGATCAACATGGCAGCTGTCCAACGAGCCGATATCAGAGCCCAGAGCAGGCTGCTGCCACTCCCACACCGAAACAGGATCCGTCCGAGGGGGGTTACAGGGGAGAAAATGGAAAGACAAATCGAAAGCCATCAAGTGGGAGGTTGAATGTGGAGAGGAAGAGTGTAACAGAAGAACCAGAGCGTGTTTCAGTGAATTATGAAAACAGAATCGTGGTAAATATGTCCATGTGTCCACACAGACGTCTTTTCCACAGAATCAGAACATTTGACACAACTTTATAACCAAAGGAAAAACTTCCATCATCAGACTGAGTCACACGTCTTACAGACAACACGTTTATTCACATGGACATGTCCTGATTTATTATCAGTCCAATGAGGACAGTCTGATTTGTCTTTTCAGTGCTTCTGTCTTCTTCCTTCTGAACTCCCTGAAAGCTTTTAGTCCGTCCCATCAGTGAAGACATGATGCTCATCAGGAGCAGAGAAGAATGATGATTAGAGGACGGAGGGAAGTCCCAGGATTCATTGCAGGAATGTTGCATCATGTCTGAGTTAATTTGTTCAGATAAACGGAGCTATAGTTAGTTCAGAGGACGAGCAGCTGAGCGCTGCAATGGACGGATGACATCATGGATACACGGTCTGTCTCATATGATGCCCAAACTGTCTCTAACTGTCCTCGTCACAATGTCTTCACTAAATTGTCTTAAAACTGTCCTGTCAAAATGTCTTTTTCAAACTGTCTTCATCACGTCATCTTCATCGAGCCATCCTTGTCAAGGTGTGATGTGAACATGAGCTAATCATCAGTAAACCCAGAGTCCAGCTGAGACTGACTGAGTATCGGACACATTCAGATGTGTTCCAGCTCTCTGCCTTCAGTCAGGGAGGATGGCCGAGTCCTTCTAACACTGACCTCAGGGTCAGGCAGGGAAATGGACAATGACCCTCCCTCGTCCTCCATTACCCCTCCTTCCATTGAGGGCATAGAGTGGACTCTTTATGGTGGTCACCCCACTTCCTGTTCTTATACCAGCTTGAGGTTAGCATCATCGCTGTAATGAAGACCACCTGGGCAGAGCTCCTCCTCAAAGGTCCAGTTACCAGAAACACTCAGAGTCTGTGTCCTTTGTGTCCACCAGCTCCTCCAAGTCCTTAGAGTCTGCAGAGCCTTTCGATGAAGTAAGACGTCTCCAAACCAAACTGACCCTTCACCCTCTTTAACAGGTTCACACCACAGCAGAGATCACATGGAGACAACAGGAGCTGTGGTTGGTCAGCTTCTCCTCACAGTTTCTGTGGAGGTTGTTAAGAGAACACAACATGAAGCAAAGACTCTGTTATTATCACACAGTCACAGACGTCTCCACTACTGACCTGCTGCTCTCTGATTTTACCTCCTCATGTCAGCCGTGAGTCCAGCTGCAGCCTGACGGCTTCCTTCACAGCTGGAATCCACCGCAGCTCTGAGGAGACGCTGCTGAGGCAAAGGCTTTGAGCTCGCTCCGTTTGAACCAATTGTCCAATCAGATGTAGGAATATTTCTTTAAAAGGACCTGGACTGTTTGTACATCAGTTCACTGGGTGCGGTTACATGATGGCTTCTCATTCAGAATGAAATAAATCTGAATGAAATCATTTGGAATTAAAGTCTTTCCAGGTAGTTTACATGAGAAATATTCATTCTGAATGAGGGTTTACACAGAGATCAGTTTAATCGCCTTTTAATCACCTTTATTCGGGTCCGCACAAGGTTTGGGCCAGGGAATGTTTCTGATTGGATAGGGGGCGGGGCAGATGTTACATGTTTACGTTTACCGGAAGAAAACACTGTAGTCCTTGTTCCGGATAACAAGATGCTTGACGACGCCGTTCTTAGTGCCTTTTTCGGGCTTGTTTTGCTTATATTCTTGAAGCAGCAGTACGACAACAACCTTGTTCTGCTAATGCTTCGTCTGTTGAGGAGGAGAAGAGAGGTAGAAGGTCGAAGAAGGGAGGTAGAAGGTCGAAGAAGGGAGGTAGAAGACCGTGCTGTGGTGAATGGAAACCGGTGAGTGCAACGAGTCCGACTGCTCTATCTCAGCCCGTTGCTATGCGCGCTGTATACGTCATCGCGCCAGAAGGGCAAGGAAACGAGCATGTGCAGAAAGACCGGAATGAACTTAAAGAGGAATGAGTGTATACAAGTGCGAGAAATTCTTTCATTCGGAATGACAAACGGAATATTCCAGCCCCTTACATCGGCTTGAATTTTCAATTGCATTGGCCCTTTTCATTCCGAATTAGGTGTTTACAAGATCAGTTTTAATATGAAATGAACTTTCATTCTGAATGAAAAGGGAATTAAACTGTCCATGTAAACACACTCAGTGTCACTAAGCAATGAGCCTGTGGATATTCTCATTCATCCAGGTCATAGTTATCTCAAGGCAATTGAATCGAATGCAACTGGACTTGGTTTTTGTCTTAGAAATATTCCTACATCTAAGCAATGAGGTTTACCAGCTCCTTCCAGTTTTCCGTTTGACCTGCTTGCAGGTACTAATCAGTGAACACACCTGAACTGTCACTACTTATTTCATGATTTCTGTCGATCCTCGTGTCTCAGTTTGATTTCAGTCTGCGATGTGGACGTCACAGTTTGGCTTTTACTCAGACCTGTTGTCCTCACTCGTGGACACTTTTTGTGCCATCTAGTGGCAGCAAAAGCACAATACACTAATCTGTGTAAAAACAAGATGGCAGCCATCTCTGCCAAGTCGCTCTGCAGCTGATCCTGAAACAAAAGTGGACAAGGTCCAAAACCTGATCACATTTTATGGTTTATTTATGCTTGATAATATTTGTAGTTTGTCCAGGGTGAACCCCGACTCTCGCCCATCGTCACCTGGGATAGACTCCACCCCCCACAACCCCCAGCAGGATAAGTTGTTATGGAAAATAAATAAATGAATGTTTGTAGTTTGATATGACAACAAATTTGACCCATTTTATCAAAAGTAACTCACTAAGATGCTGCTCATTAAGAAGAACTAGTTTTACGACATTGGAACTTTATTATTGTATAATCGCTGCATTTCACACAGACCAATCAGGTGTGTCGGACTGTTCCTGCAGACATAAAGGACGTTTCTCAATTGGAGTTTGAAGAAAGGAAAATTAATTCAGAGTTACGAAACAAACAAATCATAAGACTTTTAAATATGTTGCATTATTTGTAATTTAATTTTTGCACAGCCGTATTTAGGAGTTAAAATGGACACTTGTTAGACCTGAGCAGTGACCTCTGACCCACAGAGTTACAAAACATCGGTTATAATTTAGTTTTTACACAAACACGTTCAGACATTGAAACAAACGGTTTCAAAGACGATGCTCAGTTTTTTTTCTTGAGGCAACAGAAATGAGAAATGCAAACCAAATAAATCACAGCACCACAGATTATATATGAGCAGCTCTTGACCTCTGACCCTCCGTCTCTCTTTGTGCTCGAACATATTGAGTCATAAGGGACGATCAGTGACCAGCACAGGAGCTCACTATCTGCTGGACAAAGACTGTCTGCTCTGTGTTTTGTGGTTTTAGCTGCAGCTGTGTAAAATGGTCTCAATGTTGTTAAGGGAAGCTGCTCTGAGCACGATCACATACTGCAGCTGAAATCATTATTATTATTATTATTAGCGTAGCTTTGTGTAACTGGAGAGCAGCGGCTTACTTTTTTTTACCTCACCTTTTGTCTTTGTGGTTTATATTTGGTGCTTCGGCTGAAACAGGATCTGTGAGTGTTTCCCACATGTCATTATTTGTAGACGCTGTGTCGGACACTGATCCTGTGCCAGCCCTCGGATCAGCTTACACAGGAAGGACTCCAGCAGCACAGCTTCAGGCTCAGCGTCTCAGATATGAGCGCACAGTCCTGGTTTATACGGTTATACATGTTTAGTTTAATTTTCAGTCATACAGATGAAATTATCTCTCTCACACACACACACACACACACACACACACACACACACAGAGTATTTGTCATTTAGGATTAATTGTAATGACATCTTTATTCCAACGTATCTAACAGACTTTTCAGAAGTTCACAGATATTAAAAGTGGAACTATGAAATGAACCATGTTAAAAAGGGCACATGAATATTACAGTAAACAACAACAATAAATAAATAAATAGATGCATAGCAACATGGTCTCAAACAAAAAACAAAACATTTATATTTCTAGTAATCAGCTCCCACCTATCAGTCCTCAGCGTTTTGTTAATATCTTCATTAGCAGTTCTTAATGAACTGAACGTTTCCAGCTAATTAACTCTGGTCTTCTTCCATCGTCTCTTTCATGACATCATGTTCTCTGCTTCAAACTCAAATAATCATCTTTGATAACTTATGAACTGCAACAACTTCAGATAACTGAGTAAAAATGTGTCCACAGTGTAACAAAGATACAAATATGTTATATTCAGGTGTAAAATAATGAGAATGAAACTTTTTGCTGCACACCTCATGTTTCTGCGCTCTAGGCACCTGGCATTTTTGCCGGAGCGAGCCGAGTTGAAAAAACTTGACTTAAAACTTAACTCAACCTCAGAGCAGAAAAGCACTCCACGTCATCTCAGCTTTTCCCCATTGTCCAATGGGATGATGTGAGAGGCGGGGCTTCTGTGGTGGTCATGACAACCAGTTTACAGTTGGTAACCAATGGAGGAGAAACTGGTGGTAGTGGTTGCTGGATACCCAGAGCTATACGACTTTACAAAGCACAGTTAGCACCATCTGAATAGAAAACAGCAGATAAGTGCAGTACTGTAAACGTCCATGATGGAGGAGAAGCTCCTGGACCAACTGGTGGTACTCCCCATGATCCAGCCTCTTTTTTAGGGTCTCATGTACCCACACAGATCTCTGTTTATCTGCTGACAGCCTCTCACCCTCAACCAGAGCTACAGACAGCACCCTCTGCCTCAACATGGCAGCAGCTACACACTGACTACTGCAGGATACACAAACAGTAGACTGATCACACAGGAAGGTTAGGGTGAGGAGGTGATGGGCTGGTTGCCTGGCAACAAGAAAAAGGTGCAGCAAGTGCCTCGAGTTTTGTAACCTGCAAAGCACTTCCTGTGTGATCGGGGCCTTTAACTCTGCTCTGGGGGACAAGGTGGCTCTTGAAAATGAGGGCTGGTGATAGAAATGTGAAACAGAACTGGGCCTTGAATAAATTGAAATTTCTCAGTGAGGTTTGAAACACAAGTTTCTTCTTCTGGCAGATTAAAGGTCACTGCAGGTGGAACCACTTTGAACAAGTTGAAATAGTTTCGGGCCTCTGAACACACGTCGTATCAGATGACTTTATGTAGGGCCCATGTGAACGGTTCAGTCTGTAGTCAGAGTGAGTTCAGTCAGACTGAAGGAGTAGTGTCTCAGCATGTTGATTAACAGACTGTTAGACAAACACTCATCTGTGTGTGTGTGTTCCCACCAACAGACACAGACTACATCAGCGAGGAGGAGAAGCAGAAGGTGGAGCTGATGTTGGCCTTCCTCACAGAAGAATCCAAACAGGCTGCAGCGAGCACAGCTGTGAGTACAAACATCTTCATCACTCATCGGTCGCTCCGCAGCACCTCGTCACTGAGCGCCTGCCGTCCTCACATGTGTGTTTACCGCCGCAGTAAACAGGCCTTGTTTCTCTTTGCCTCTGCTGAAATGTCACAGCTCATGTTTCAGGTTTTGTTAGTCTCAGTGTGTGAGGAGATAAATAATTCTCAGCTCGTCATCTTATCGTGAAGTAAAGGAGTCGTCTCAGTGCTGAAGAGTCTCACAGAATCATTAATGGAGAGCAGCGACGACAGGAAACAGGAAGTGAACCTTCCTCTTGTGTTTGTTCCTCGTTCAGTGCTTTAACTGCTCATAAAGATGATGTGATGTCTTTTAACCGTCTTCATCCTGGTCATCATGACTGAGAGGTTTAGCACTTGTTTTAGTGTTGATGGAGTAGCAACATGTTTGCTCTGAAGACTGACTGTAGTGTGTGTGTGTGTGTGTGTGTGTGTGATATGTGTGTGTGTGTGTGTTCATGAGTGTGAGTGGCAGTGTTTGGTGTGTATGATATGTGTCAGGTGAGGTAAGTGTTGGTGTCTCTTGGAGGACGGAGCGTCTCGTCCTATGACCTCATCTTTCATTAACAGTTATTGAAGCTCTTTCTATAAGCTCTGTAAGATGAGGACTGGTTCTTGTGATGAGGCCGCGGGTCGAATCTGAGTAAAGAGGAGGAAAGGTCACTGCTGTTTTTTATTATATAAAAACATTATAGGGGGGTCCTCCAGCAGACTAGGCCTAAGTCAGCCTAACTAGGGGCTGGTACAGGGCAAGCCTGAGCCAGCCCTAACTATAAGCTTTATCAAAGAGGAAAGTCTTAAGTCTAGTCTTAAATGTGGAGACGGTGTCTGCCTCCCGGACCGTAACAGGAAGATGATTCCACAGGAGAGGAGCCTGATAGCTGAAGGCTCTGGCTCCTGATCTACTTTTGGAGACTTTAGGGACCACGAGTAACCCTGCGTTCTCAGAGCGCAGTGTTCTGGTGGGATAATATGGCACTATGAGCTCTCTAAGATATGACGGAGCTTGACCATTTAGAGCTTTATAAGTTAACAGTAGGATTTTAAATTCAATTCTGGATTTTACAGGGAGCCAGTGCAGAGAAGCTAAAACAGGAGAAATATGATCTCGTTTCTTAGTTCCTGTTAGTACACGTGCTGCTGCATTCTGAATTAGCTGGAGAGTTTTTAAGGACTTACTAGAGCTACCTGATAATAGAGAGTTACAGTAATCCAGCCTTGAGGTAACAAAAGCGTGGACCAATTTTTCTGCATCTTTTCGGGTCAGGATAGGCCTAATTTTCACAATATTACGCAGATGAAAAAATGCAGTCCGTGAGGTTTGTTTTAAATGAGAATTAAAAGACAAATCTTGATCAAATATTACTCCGAGGTTTCTTACGGTAGTGCTAGAGGCCAGAGCAATGCCATCTAGAGAAACTATGTCATCAGATAAAGAGTCTCTGAGTTGTTTGGGGCCAAGAACAATAACTTCAGTTTTGTCTGAATTTAACATCAGGAAATTGGTGCTCATCCAAGTTTTTATGTCTTTAAGGCAGTTATGGAGTTTAGTTAATTGATTACTTTCTTCTGGCTTCATCGATAAATACAACTGTGTATCATCCACATAACAATGGAAATTTATAGAGTGATTTCTAATGATGTTACCTAAAGGAAGCATATATAGAGTAAATAGGATTGGTCCGAGCACAGAACCTTGCGGAACTCCAAAACAAACTTTGGTACGTAAGGATGATTCATTATGAACGTCAACAAACTGAAAACGATCAGATAAATAAGATTTAAACCAGCTTAGTGCAGAACCTTTTAGGCCAATTAAGTGATCCAGTCTCTGCAGTAGAATTTGATGGTCAATTGTGTCAAACGCCGCACTAAGATCTAATAAAACAAGTACAGAGACGAGTCCTTTGTCTGAAGCAATCAGAAATCAAACAAAGGTTTGTGCAGCAGCACTTGAATGCTTCTGAAATGTTTGTTGGTTTCACACAGAGCTCACAGAGAAAGAAGTGACTAAGCATTATGAGGAGGCTGTCATCAGACTGCAGGTCAGACACATGTGGTGAATAATGACTGACACACAGACAGGATGAAGACAAGACGTCTGTACAGTAATGATTCAGGGCTTCACACTGTGGGAACACTGTCACACACAGTCAATACAATGATGGCAGTTTGAACAACTCCTTAATCAGCTGACCTGCATCTGTGTTACCATGGTTACATGTATGCATTAGCATAAATAGGTTAAGGGGTATATGTGGCCTTTATCAGGATCGGTGATGAGATGGCGGACAGATTTCAGGATCAGCAGACGGATTTATTGTTGGTTTATCTGCATCATAACATCCTGTGATTGGTTCCTTTTCTTTCACGCCACAAACGATCCGCACCAGAGTCCGTTTGGAGGCGGAGTCAGACCCACCTTGGAGAGGTCTCGGTTCGGTTGTTTGGTCCGCACCAGGGTTTGACTGACAGCTTTCACACCAGCCCAAATAAACCGCACTAACAAACGGACCTGAGTTTGTTTGAACTGAACCGCACAGGTCAGGTGTGAACGCACCGTGTCTCACCGCCGTCCTCTACAAGAGCAGAGGAGGCAAAATATATAATGAGATCCGAATCATAAAATACACGTGTCTGTTCTCAGTGAGCTGAGTGAAGTGTGCGCAGCTCTTGTCTGGATGGACAGACATCGATCACTGATCACTGTGACACTGAGGAAAACTGAAAAACATGATGAGTCTTATTTCTCAGAGGCTTCATGGACGTTGACTGTGGACGGACATCAGAGAGAAGTCTCACTGAATGATGTGCTTCATGATCTGTGTGTCTCCACAGTAACTAACACCATGTAGTTACCACACCTGTCACAGTGTCTTGACCTTTGGTATGAGTCCCTCTGAAACGCTGGTTTGAACACAGCTCACAGGTGAAGTGAGAGGAAGTTTTGTCAAAGTCAGATGTTGTTGGCAGTTTGGACAGACTGTGATGATGCTGTTGCCCTTGAGGGTGAAGCTGGTCAGGAGAAAGCCATTTCCTCCTCCGCAGTGGAAACCCGATCCTTCGCTCTCCCCTTTAGACTCCACCACAGAGATAAACTGGCCGGAGAAAGGATTTATTATTGATAAGGGGAGGAGGAGGGGGAAAGTTGTATAAACCACTTTTCTGCTCTGTCATGCTTCAATAGATCATCTTCAACAATATTATTAGAAAATCTGTGGTAGACAACAAACTGTGTTCGTCGACAGGAGAGACTGATGTGGAGGACAGAGTTTGGTTCAACTAAATGAATCAGTCAAATGGAGCAGCGTTTTCTCTGCCGTCATCCCGACGCTCTGTCTGAGACACAGAGGACGGGACTTACACAAAATACATTTAGACAAACTCAGCAAACATCGCCATCGACGCCAGCCGCTCCCACCGTGTCCAGATCTGTCCTCAGTCATCAGTTCAAGGTCCAAATAGTTTAATACATTCAGCATCATACTCGGATTTGGTCACACCACCACAAGTTTGTCTCCAGGACTTTGAGACACAAGTTTGTCTTCAGGACTTTGAGACACAAGTTTGTCTCCAGGACTTTGAGACACAAGTTTGTCTTCAGGACTTTAAGACACAAGTTTGTCTTCAGGACTTTGAGACACAAGTTTGTCTTCAGGAGTTTGAGACACAAGTTTGTCTTCAGGAGTTTGAGACACAAGTTTGTCTTCAGGAGTTTGAGACACAAGTTTGTCTTCAGGAGTTTGAGACACAAGTTTGTCTTCAGGACTTTGAGACACAAGTTTGTCTTTAGGACTTTAAGACACAAGTTTGTCTTCAGGACTTTGAGACACAAGTTTGTCTTTAGGACTTTAAGACACAAGTTTGTCTTCAGGAGTTTGAGACACAAGTTTGTCTTCAGGACTGAGACACAAGTTTGTCTTCAGGACTTTAAGACACAAGTTTATCTTCAGGAGTTTGAGACACAAGTTTGTCTTCAGGAGTTTGAGACACAAGTTTGTCTTCAGGACTTTAAGACACAAGTTTGTCTTCAGGACTTTAAGACACAAGTTTGTCTTCAGGAGTTTAAGACACAAGTTTGTCTTCAGGACTTTAAGACACAAGTTTGTCTTCAGGACTTTGAGACACAAGTTTGTCTTCAGGACTTTGAGACACAAGTTTGTCTTCAGGAGTTTGAGACACAAGTTTGTCTTCAGGACTGAGACGCAAGTTTGTCTTCAGGACTTTAAGACACAAGTTTATCTTCAAGAGTTTGAGACACAAGTTTGTCTTCAGGAGTTTGAGACACAAGTTTGTCTTCAGGAGTTTAAGACACAAGTTTGTCTTCAGGACTTTAAGACACAAGTTTGTCTTCAGGAGTTTGAGACACAAGTTTGTCTCCAGGACTTTGAGACACAAGTTTGTCTTCAGGACTTTGAGACACAAGTTTGTCTTCAGGAGTTTGAGACACAAGTTTGTCTCCAGGACTTTGAGACACAAGTTTGTCTCCAGGACTTTGAGACACAAGTTTGTCTCCAGGACTTTAAGACACAAGTTTGTCTTCAGGAGTTTAAGACACAAGTTTGTCTTCAGGACTTTGAGACACAAGTTTGTCTTCAGGACTTTGAGACACAAGTTTGTCTCCAGGACTTTGAGACACAAGTTTGTCTTCAGGAGTTTGAGACACAAGTTTGTCTCCAGGACTTTGAGACACAAGTTTGTCTTCAGGACTTTG
Source organism: Epinephelus lanceolatus (assembly GCF_041903045.1). NCBI lineage: Eukaryota > Metazoa > Chordata > Actinopteri > Perciformes > Serranidae > Epinephelus > Epinephelus lanceolatus. The sequence goes on along the minus strand of NC_135734.1, from coordinate 52,814,080 downwards.
AGACACAAGTTTGTCTCCAGGACTTTGAGACACAAGTTTGTCTCCAGGACTTTGAGACACAAGTTTGTCTCCAGGACTTTGAGACACAAGTTTGTCTCCAGGACTTTAAGACACAAGTTTGTCTTCAGGAGTTTAAGACACAAGTTTGTCTTCAGGACTTTGAGACACAAGTTTGTCTTCAGGAGTTTAAGACACAAGTTTGTCTTCAGGACTTTGAGACACAAGTTTGTCTTCAGGAGTTTGAGACACAAGTTTGTCTCCAGGACTTTGAGACACAAGTTTGTCTCCAGGACTTTAAGACACAAGTTTGTCTCCAGGACTTTAAGACACAAGTTTGTCTTCAGGACTTTGAGACACAAGTTTGTCTTCAGGAGTTTGAGACACAAGTTTGTCTCCAGGACTTTGAGACACAAGTTTGTCTCCAGGAGAGAGGCTACAGAAGGAGGTTTATGAAGTTTTTCTGTGCCAGCTTTCAAGAACGCGGCGGCAGGTTGAGTCTGAAGTTGCCAAGCAACCTTAACAAGCATCATACAGCCTGTTTACCTGAAATCCTGAGAGCGAGCTGACCTTCCTCCAGGAGCTGTTTATAAGTGTGTCGGCCTGTCGTCTGTGGGACAGATGTAAAGCTCTGGGTAGCCCTGCACTAACATGATCAACTTCTCCGTGTTTATCAGACTGAATATTTACAGAAGAAGGGAAAGATATCCGTTAGCTGTGATTGGTTTGTAACCGGACTCCACTTCCTGTGTCTGTCCTTACAGAATAAATTCCCAGTCATATAGGTTTGATTTATTTTGACAAGGTGCAGCTTCTCACAGAGTTTCATGTTGTGTTTTTTCTGTGACTAATAACGACTAATAACCTTTCTGGTCGACTAACGTTTGGTGGACTGTCAGGGGGCAGCTCTACTTCTCTCTTGTTCTGTTGCACCAGTGTCAAAAATATTTACGTCTTTCTCCTGCAGAGACAGTTTATGAAAGACCGTCTTTCCAGCAATGAAATAGCTCTTACAGCTTTTTGGTTGTAATCTATAGTAATAATAATGGTCCCTGACGTGAGATTCCTTATTTTAAGTGAAACAGTTTTTCTCAGGTACGACTCCCAAACCTTCCAACGGCTCCACCTCTACAGCTGCACACCCCCTCAGCCCTGTGAATCTGTAAGGAGAGCCCTGATAGAGTCAAAGAGCGGTCAGCCCAGAGCCTGAGGTTTGTTTCCACAAAGCCACTAATGGTTCTCTGCAGAGGAGACGCTCTCTGCTCTCACTGACTCCAAGTAGGAAATGACTTTGTCTCTAATGTCGGCTTTCTGCGCATGATGATTGGAAATCACTCTGATTAACAGTCGCTGTTTGGCCGTGAGGCAGCAGACATTTGTTCTGCACAGACACTGCTGCAGCTGCTGTGTGTTTAATAAACAGTAAAGATGGAGGTCTTTACTGCAGAGAGCTGCACGCTGACCTGCAGTGTTTCCTTCGTCACACATCACTGGATGACGAACCAACACGCTCTCATCCCAACGCGTCACATATCGCCACTATGTCAGTGGACGTTCACATCTACGTATTAAGTATCGTCCTGCATCTGCTGTTGATGTTCTGTGAAGCCACAACCAATGCTGGGACGTCAACAAAAGCACATGGTCTTATATTACATCATTACAGGCAGTGTTTCAAACTGAGGCCCCCAAAGGCGCATCATACCACTGCAAAATGAAGCTTTTGGCGTTGGTGTCTGACCCGAAATCACTGTTGAGGTGGTATTTAACAACTTTAGAGTGAGAAAAGCTGGAAGCACTGGACACAAAGTTTAGCTTCTGTGTTAAATTCACTCTGTGAGTTTTTAAAGCTTGATGGAGGCGTTTTATTGATTCTAATGCAGGACGAACAGTTCTGCCGATGCTTTCACACTTTTCCACTGATTTACAGGTGGCAGTAACGTGTGCAAAAACTGGCAGTGAAGAAGACGACGACCGCAACATTGACATAAACGATGCTGGATGTCAAATATATTTTAAAATCAGCTTTTCTACAAACATGAGCATGTTACAGTCCTGGAGGATTATTAATGTGCACTTTCTCCTGTACTGCCTTAATATGCACATTCAGCACATCCAATGCATCAAAACATTGTTTTCTAGTTGGAGCCGCGCCTCGTTTTCAAACTGTATGGTTTGACTAAAATGAACAATGACAGCAATATAGTCCACGATGAGCAGCGCTAAAATCAACCTGCGTAGTTGTCCCTCCATTGTGACATTAGAAAGTGTCACATTTATCTTGCAAGTGTACTCTTCTTCAACGTTTGCTTTACTTCCTGGATTTTTCCCACATGGAAATTCTGACCAATCAAGAGCAGCTTTCTCACACAAGGCATTTGATCTGGTCCTCTTGTAAATGCTGCCGTGAGAACACGAACCAACTCTAGGCAATTATACAACTTTGGAACAACATGAGTCCCTGATTCAGACCAGAGGAGACCACTCTAGGGCTGACAGCAGCCTGAAAGAATCAGGTGCTCTTTGAGTAGAGTGCAAATAGTGACATGAGAGTAGAAAGCAGTGACAGTCCAGCCGACGTAGTGTAGAAGTCCATGGTGTAGGTTAGTGAGGCCTCTGACTGTTGTTAAAAATCCTTCATGATAAAATGAATAGACCAATGTGTTTCTTCATCAGGTTGAAAATGCATATGGGACAGGTGTTCAATTTAAAACTCAAGAGATTATGTGTTCCACATATTTTGAAAGGCTGCAATCACAACGCACCAAAGAGCGTTAACAAGGAAGCAGACCTGAGCGGTGTAAGGAGGCAGGTTGGGGTTAAAGATGGGGGACAAAAATCTCCCCTGGAGATGCAGAGACGTGTTCTTTGAGGTAACTTTGAGTAATGTTAAAGTACGTCCTCACCATCTTTCTTTTCCTAGACCCAACCATAGCAACTGTGTGTTAAGGATGTAATGTCATTCATAAGGCACTAATTCATATAAACAGTTGTGTCTTTGCTTTCATAAGATATCACAGGAACCGTTCTGTTAGCACATGTTGGATAATAACAATAAAGTTAAACTTGAATATTCAAAAGCAGGAGAACTTCATAAGAAACTTTTCTGATGTTTTCTAATGAAGGAACTGTACTCAATGTGTTTGTTAGAGCTCAAAGAAACACACTACTAGATAACACAACTTCACTTTGTTTAAACATTTATCTGCAGACATCAGAGACAGTCTGTATTTAACAGGACAGAGAGACGGACAGGAGCTGGTCCTGGTACCGTTTGTGTCTCCTGATGCCACCGTCAGCTGCTGGTCTCTTATTAAATCATTAGGCTGTTTGAAAAGCTGTGTCTGTGTTCACAGATATTCCCAAACACTCTGCAGGTTCACAGATTCATCAGCACCACGACGCTTTCTCCTTTGCTTATGTTTGCCAGGACAACAGATGAGGATGTCAGGGCAACCAGATCCACTGTGTCAGAGCTCTAATGATTTTACTCTAATGGCGGTGTATGTGTGTGTGTGTACATGTGTGTGTTCATATGTGTGTACATGTGTGTGTTCATGTGTGTGGTTGGTGTTGTAAAGCAGTGGTGAGCAGCTGGCGTCTGATGTCTAGCAGTGTGTTGACCTGTTGAGCTGCTCAGGTTCTGACCTCACGTTCACACCTGATGTAAAATACAACACGCTGCTCTCGTGCGCTGTTCGCAGGTATACCTACAAAAAGTAGTGCACAAGAATTTGTATGTACCCCACGTAATCCAGAAGTCTGCGATCATGTGACAAATAATCTGATGAGGGTAAAGAGAGGAGTCGTTTAAAAAGTAAAAGTCCACGTGAGGAGGCAGGTTGGGGCGGAGGACGAGTCAAACAAACACAGGACTTAAACCCCCGGGAGACAACGTCCGTCTGAAACCAAGTCAACGTTGAGTTATCTTAAGATACATCGTCACATACGTCATCATGTTACATAAAGTATTTAACTTTATGTGAAATATGTAACATAACAATGCCCAACCAGTTTTCTTTTCCTAAACCTAACTTACGTGACTTTACAGCAAGTAATTTATGTAAAATATGTAACACAACGTTATATGTACTGCTGGTTTATTAAAGATAGAATACTAAACATTTTAATTCCAGTTGGGGACATTTTGTGTCCAATCTAATCCCGTCTCCAAAAAAACCAAAAGGCCAGGAGCTGTGAAGCGTGAGCAGCTAACAGACGAGTGCTTCTGTAACTGCGGCTGCAGCAGTAAGAATAAATGTAGGATTGTGTTTATGGTAACAGACAGATGAAGCCAGCAGTGTGACACATGCAGCTGGTCTGTAGTGCGACCTGCACAGTCTGAAAGCCATTAGTGAAACATCAGCTCTCATCTTCACCACTATTTCAGCTTTCAGCTCCCAATCAAAACATGACACATGGAAGCAGGTTTTAACCTGTGAGGTCACCTTCTGTTACCGCGTCTGTTAACAGCCTCCATTTATTTCTCTCTGTCTCTCAGTGCCGACTCTTTCAGACATGTTCTTCACTCTCCAACATGTGCTCTTCTTTTTCTTTAAAAATCACTGTGGAAACTTTTGTGCTTCAGACCAAATAACATCTGCACAGCTCAAGTCTGTGAAGCAGTCGAATGAATGAACACAACATACGTGTGTCTGAAATTACACACAGATAGAGTTTATATATTATGTGTTGTGTAAGTAAGCCATATTAAAGGGATAGTGCACCCAAAAATGTAAATTCAGCCATTATCTACTCACCCATATGCCGAGGGAGGCTCAGGTGAAGTTTTAGAGTCCTCACATCACTTGCAGAGATCCAAGGGGAGAGGAGGTAGCTCAAGCACACACACGTGAGCGTGGTGCCCAGAGAGGCAGTCAGAGCTACAGGCTACAATGAGGCTAAAAACAGAGTTCAAATGAGGTTTTTCCAAACAACTTTTTATGTCGGGGCTTCAGGACACTTGGATCACTACGGACGAGCAGTATGGAGATATTTTGTGGTTTCAATGATGTGTTTTTGGACGTTTGAATCTGGGGCGCCGTCAGCCTCCATTAGGTGGAGTTGTGTTGCTACCTCCTCTCCCCTTGGATCTCTGCAAGTGATGTGAGGACTCTAAAACTTCACCTGAGCCTCCCTCGGCATATGGGTGAGTAGATAATGGCTGAATTTTCATTTTTGGGTGCACTATCCCTTTAAGTTTCAATTATGGTGATAAAACTTTTTATTCCTTTGAGGTTCATTATGTCTGATATTAGTAATAATTTTGTAATACCATGAAACAGTGATATTTTCTGAGTTGGTTATTGCACCATGAAACCTCAGACGTTGCAACTCTACAGCAAAGCTGGAGAGAAGTGTGGTTCCTGATGCAGTCTCTGCTGTGCTGGACTCCAGTGCTGCAGGTCTGAGGAATCTGGTCTCTTTTGTTCTCACTGAGTGTGTCTGCTGTTGATCGACTGCTAACGATCCAGAATGCTGCTGTCAGACGAGATCAAACAGACGCTCTCACATCACCTGACACTAAAATCTCTTCAGTGTTGATTTTAGGATCCAGGTCAGAACGTACAGAGCGTCACAGGGTCAGACTGTGTCTGATGAGGCTGAACTATTTCACCTGTGTTCTTCAGCTCGCACTCTTTGATCAGATACATTCGTCATCTGTCCCTCGTAGTCGCCGCGTGGTGATCGAGCTTTTGCGACCATAGCACCTAAATGTGGGAGCGCTCTGCCTGCTCGCTGACGATCTTTTCAAAGCAGCTAAAGACTCACCTGTTAGATGGTGTTTAGTAACTTGTCTGCACCAGATCTGTGTTTGATTCATATTCTGTGTGTTGTTGTTGTGTAGTGTGAATTCTTCTTCTTCTCTTGTGTGTGTGCAGATAGTTTTATTAAACTTAAATAAATTTACTTACTTACTTTTTGTCCTCACAGTTAGCAGTTCGATGCTAACTCTGCTTTGTCCTCCTGCTTGAGGAGCTCACTCTGGTCTCTTCTACCATTTAGAAGGAAACAGGCCACATGTAGAGAGCTGAGGTGTAGAGAGGTGGAGGAAAGGTGTAGCAGCTCCAGCTGATTGATGACCCACCTCTGTGGAGAGTCCCGGTAGAAGGAGACAGAGGAGAAGAAAGTTGTCAGCTTGACAACACCGTGGGTCACATGTCATCGTGACCAATGAATGTGAATGAAGACTGGTTAGTTTCACAGGAAGGTGTGAAAAGTGGAGTTCATTCGTCTGAAGATCAGAAGAGGCCTCAGCCGCCATTTTACATTTACATGTCCAGTTTAAAATTGAACAAATGGACAAATCATGTGTGGAGTCCTGTGACCTCCCCAATAACACCCTGTCTCTGATTCTGGTAACGTACTGACTTAGACTTAGATCTCCTTTAAAAGACGGACATAAATGCACAACCTGTGGTTGGTGACAAAGGTAATCTCTGCCTGGATGAGTTCATCAGGACTCCAGAGTTCACATCCTGGTTCAGTTTGGGCATCAGAAGCTTTTTTGGGTAGACGGGTTAGTGAGGTTGTTTCGGTTAAATGTCTTTTAAGTACACATGTTCGATCTTTCTCTGCTAAAACAAACTGCATTCTTTCTCCAACCTTAACCTCAGAGCCTAAAAACATAAGTCACCCGCTGATCTGAGAAAAGAGACTGAATGTGTTGTGATTACATTTAAATAGTGCAGAGTTCTGACGTGTTTCCAAATGGAGCATTTATCAGTGTTATTTATCGGTGGGACATCTGGAGTCCTGAGAGCTGAAGCCGTTTCTCTTTGAACAAACAACCTCATTTTCTGTATGTCCAGAAGAGAGACACATGAGAGGAAGTGAGCCCCGACTGTGCAGCTCTGTGTGACCTTTCATTATTACACTGCACTGTAGTCAGCCAGTGTGTGTGTGTGTGTGTGTGTGTGTGTGTGTGTGTGTGTAGAAATGCCACAGGGGATCCCAATCCTGTACAGCACTGATGGCAGGTTCTTCAGCCTTAATAGGTTCAAGGCCAAAAGCAAGGTCAGCAACCTCAGTACGCCATCGCAGCACACTCTGCAGACGACCTCCAGCACTCTGAGTGACTTTGCCAAAGGCACAGGAGCCCTGGATCAAGCCTCAAACATCAGCATCCTCCCAACCAGCCGTCTAAACAGCCCCCATGACAGTGGACACACAAAAACTTTGACCACTTCCTGTACTCGGCAGCCTTTCTTCCTGAAAAGCTGACATTGACTCTGCATCACCTGAGCCTCTCTGAAGACCAGGACGTAGAGGCCCAAGCAGAGCTCCTGGTCTACAGAGCTGTTGCCCCCCCCACCCTGCTGTACGGAGCTGAATCTCAGCCCACCCACAGCAGACACCTGAGAGCCCGGGAACAACACCACCAAAGACCGTCCAGCTGGAAGGACAGACGCACCAACATCAGCGTCCTGGAGGAAGTCAACATGACCAGCGTCACCACCGAAACAATGCAGCACCAGCTCCCATCGATCGGCCGTGTCATCAGCATGTCCTAAAAAGGCTTTTATTGTGAAACATTTGCAGGAACTTCCTGTGGAGGATTCAGTGACTTTTCATGCGGTACTTGAAATGTAGCTCCGCCCATCTGGTGACACTTCTAATGTTGCTACAGTAACAGTTCAGCTGGAACATGAACAGACACAGTGACTGAAATAATAATTATATTAAAATAGGACAAGACTTATCGATGACATCACACACGTTGTGAAAGATGACCAGTGATGATTGGTTGTGGACCAGCGTGTAGTCTGTCATGTCTGTCGGCTGAGTCACGGACAGATTTTCTGACTCCGCAGAGCCACTGTAGGAACACACTCACTCACAAACTTTTTCTTATTTATTATAAATGATTTTTAATCGAAGAAATATCTTCTAAACATATTTCCATGCGGTTGTTTTCCACATTAACACTATGGGCCCGAACGACGCATAGTGCGTCCAAATTCACACCTGTTCTTCTCTGTGGATTTTTTCCACGACCGTGCGTCATAGCAAGAAGCTACACATATCACATGAAACAGCAGAACTGTAGCTTTCCGACAAGACCGACTACTTGTCGGTAGTCCAATGTTTTCACAGCGAAAAAAAATGATAAAGTTACACTAAAATTATGAATAACAGAGCTTTCATACAGCTTTGCACACACATTACTCTTGGATGGATTACTCGGGAACGCAGGCTCACACAGAAATGCCACACATATAACATGAAAGCGCAGGAGCAGAGCTTTCCTATGATGCCACACACATCATTGTACTGTCATCAAATCACGCTATAAATCCAGATCAGTTGTCTACAAAATAAAAACCTGACGAATTTCTTTACAACCCATTTTACAGATCTTGTTATCAGTCACTTCATATAGTGAGGAATATCGTATCTTACCACGTCTTAGGCTTGTGTGTGTTTCTCCCTGTCTATCCACATTTGTAGTCCGGCTTTCAAGATGCAAATATCTCCATATTGTCCAGTTGACACTCCATCAAACTTTGTATGACAAGACCAGCCACTTCACCTTTGCGCACCCAGACAACTGCAGCCTAATTATGCATGCTGACAGGGCCGTAGTCACCATATACATTGAGGGGGACACGTGCCCCCCTCAATGCCCAAAATGTTCCCCCAGTATATAACTGAAACTGAGATACAACAACAAACTTTGTTTACTGCAAACAAAGTGGCAAATATTATCTTGGAGGACATCATTGCACTTGGTTGACTATTTTTCTATGATCTTAGATGTAAATGTTGCATGTTTCTTTCAGATAAATCACATTTTTGACTTGTGAATGAGTCAATGGAATTTCTTGCAATAATGAAAAAATACTGGCAATCATGTCCGCCTGGCACAAACCACATGTTGTGAACAGCTGTGAAGTGACAGAATGTCCCAGCATCATGGTTCTTATATTGCCAGATTCCAGAGAGTCTCCCCTCTTCATATATGGCAGAATATGTCTACTTCCAACTTGCTATGGTGAGATACATGTAAAAATGTAAGAATTTAGTCACACGGATTTGTTTTTTTCATTGATATAAAAATTAATATAAAATACAGGCACATAGAAGAACATGAAATGATGGCAAATCTGGTTAGCCCAGATTGTCCTGAAAAAAAAACCAAGATATAGCATGTGTATGTAGCCTTTATAATGACTGTGATATGAGCTTAAAAGTAAAGGCAGTAAAAATACCCCAAAAACGCCTAGGGCCCAAAGGGTTAACTCAGTAACTCGCAGCACAGGCAGTGACATGTCTCTCAGTTTTTAGAACTAACTTTTTGGTTTCTCTTTTAAGAGCAATAAAACTTTTGCTCTGGTCGTGTTTGTAATTTAACTTTGAGTGCTGCTGTCGCTCACTTTAGAAACAGGAAGCAAAGTGTGTCAGTGTTATTAATTCAGCATCTTTTATCATCTCATTTAAATTGTTTCATTAAATTGTTTCCCTGACAAATGCAGACAGCTCCACGGTACAACCTGACACCTCTTTCCACAACACGGCCGCTGCTGCTGCCGGCGCTGATGAACTCATAACCTCTGCATTTCTGTTTACACTCAACATCCAACACGGCGACGAGCTGGTTGTCGATCTCGGAGACAACGAACTAACAGGATCCTCATTAAAGCTCCAGAGGAAAAACATGAGAGGCGAGGGAGGAAATAAATCAGCCGGTTAAAAAAACTTTCATGTTGAGGAGAACAGGAGTTATGTTTTCTTCCTCTGGTCTTTTCTTCACGTCACTGAGTTGAGATTGTTGATGATCGTCTGCTGAATGATGCACCGATACAGACAGTTCACCTCAGTGATCGCAGGTTTGGATGATGATGACACTACGTACAGAATGTTTCTGTATGAATTCTTACAGTGAAGACGATTTGCTGCTCGTCTGTTTCACAGACGTTCTCTCTGTTATTTTTTCTTCTGTTGAAGAACTGGACATCAGCTTCAGATACTTTTCTTCTTTTAAGACTCAGTCGGCAATGACTTTATTTTTCAACTCTTATTACCGCTTCAGTCCTACGGAGGCGGGGCCTACTGACAGCACGAGCCATACTGTGTCATTTCTACTGGATTCCATTTTTGGCTGATTTTTAAAAATCTTTTTCTAAGATGTTTTGAGTGCCATGGTGGCTCATGATTTACCTGTGACAGTTTGTATTAATGACAAACAGCACACACGGATGTTTCGCTCATATCGAGCTCAAATGAAACATGGCATCCTGTCGGTCACCACCTTTGGCTGAAAAGCGTTTTGTTTTGGGGTTGTCTGTCTCATTCTTGTTAACAGCAAATCTCAAAAACACCTTGAGGGAGTTTCTTAAAATTTGGCACAAACGTCCACTTGGACTGAAGAATAAACTGATTAGAATTTGGTGGTCAAAGGTCAGTGTGACCTCATGAGACATGTTATTGTCCATAACTAAAGAATTCATTCACTAATTCTGACCAAACTTGACACAAATGTCTAACAGGACAAAATAATGAAGGTCAAAAGGTCAAAGGTCAGCCTGACTGTGACATCATCATGTTTTAACGTCATATCTCAGGAACAGAAGGGGAGACATTTGGTCAGATACTGAATTGGTGACTCTAATCTTGACACTGTGCTGATTGTATAGATCTTCTGTGTGTGAAGCATCCATGTTTTCAGAATTTGTAACGTCTCTGCAGCAACATTTGAAACATGTCTTCTGTCATGGCTCCATATGAGTCTGGACAGACATGGATGTTAACTGTAACTTGACAGCTTGACGGAGAGATGCAAACACAAGACGGTAATTCTAGTTTTTCTGTTAAAGATCTGGACACCAGCTACGGATACTTTTTTTAATTTAATACGCCGTCAGCTATGACTTACAACTCTTTAATTACCACGTCAGTCCTACACAGGCGTGGCCTACCAACAGCACAGGCAGTTAGCTTTGTCGTTTCTGTTGAGCCAAGACATGATACGCATGAAGTACGGCCTAAAACTGTGAGCTGAACCTGTATCGTACCCAGGCTGATCAGATCCCAGTGAGACTGAAGCTAAACCTTTGTTACTTATTCTGCAGAGACAAAGTTATTTGCTGCTTAAAGACTTTCTGACACATAAGAAATCCGACCACAGCAACAGACTGGACCACCAGCAGCTCAGTGTGTTTGGTCCTGAGTACTCCACTCCACTACGACTCCCCCGCTGCTCAGCAGCAGAGTAAATAAGCAGAAAATATGTCTGAGAGAGATTTCTCTTTGAGTGTCTGTGCTCAGGCTGTTCTTTGATTATTATTCCAACAGATCTTGTTTCTGGACGCTGGTTTGGTTTCTGTCGTCCTGATCTGGAATAATCCAGTCAGATGGTGAGGCTGTCCGTGTCCAACAAACACAAACATGGCAGATGTACAGTCAGCGGAGGGGACTCAGTCTGTACTTAATTAGCTTCTCCTATGGCAGGTGTCATCTTTACAAATGTTCGGCCATCTGTGAGCAAATATCTTCATGTCTGTAGCAGCTGGACGCTTTTCTGTGTCGGGTCCAGCTCAAGTTTCGACATCATGACAGATAATGTGAAGGCATCGCATTGATGTTTTAATATCACGTCAAATCAAAGCAAATTTACTGTCACATGCAGCTGGACAGTTAATGAAGTCGATCAGTCACACCTGACGGAGTGTATCTAACAGACGGGAACACAGTAATGATGCAAACACTGTACGATCCACAATATGATATTACTGTCATCATAAATATGCTGCCATACGCTGAGTGTTACAGTAAAACATATATTGTGATGAATTAAATATTCATCTGTAAATTTTGTCCTCAAAGGAAAACATATGTTTCTGTTTCTGTTTTTTATTTGCAGCATTAAAATGTGTCTAGTAATTATATCATTCTGGTACACTACCTAAAATTTAATTTGTATTTGTCATATGAATTATTTATATATTAAAGAAATCAACACCTGACACCGTGTGATCATACGATATTGCTTAACAAAAATATTGCGATACTAAGTTGTACCGATTTTTCCTACCCCTGGTACTGACACACAGTATTCAAAGAAACATTTAAACATTGAGCACCGTGTACCTGAACATTGAATATTATCTAGACCTTCGTTATTTGGAGTCGTTTTCTACAGAAATAAAAAGTGAAATCCAGCTTCAACAGTTTCAGCGCTGCGGCCAACAGTTATTTTCTTTGAGTAATCTGTTGAACTATAAAATATCAGAAAACTGAAAATGTCCATTACGTCTGCAGCATGTGAGGAAAATATGCAATAATGTAGAGTAACAGTGTACCTGCCAGAAATAAACAGATTTTGATCAGGTTGATCACATTTTAAAGTTCATTTTTTCACTGATTCTTCCAGTGAACTCAAATCACTGACTGCTACATCTACATGCTGCATTTCACTGTGTGTTTATCATGCAAGTCGACATTGCAGTGAGGATTACAATATATGTATATATATATATATATATATATATATATATATATATATATATATATATATATATACGTATATATATATATATGTATATTTAAGCAATATCACACAAGAGGGAGTGATGTTATATTCGTATATCGTCATGTCATATTTTATACAACAGTTCAACAGTTAAATAAGCAAGGCTGATTAAGAAATGTTGAAAAATGAGGACAAAATAGATAATTTAAGCATTTTATTTGTCTTCCGCCAACAAAAATAGTTCCCTCAGGACTCCGCTGTCACCGTTGCTATGTAACGCAGACATGGTGCGCCAGGCACTTACTCTTTATACACATTTATCTGCACATTTCCATTAATTGTACAGCCGGTGAAATAAGTCTGTGGTGACTGCATGGTGGACTGTGGCTTCACAGGCACAGCCGACTCTGCCTTCTGATCTGACAGTATGTTGCTTTTCTCCAAGTCATTGAGCTCCGCTGATGAAACACTGACAAACCTGGATGTGTGCTCAGATGGATTCAGCTTCTCCTCTCCCTCATCTTCCTCTGATGACCATTCATAGTTCAATTCAAAACTTATTTTAGGAAATAAATCCATATTTTTGGCTGTTTGACAGTGGATGAATTAATTAGCCTACAACGCAACTGCTGACCTAACTGACACTAACCGTCAGTTTTGATTTGATTGTTGATTGCAATCAGCTGTGAGGTGGAGTGATACATACACAGTGAAATAACCGTGATGTTGTACTCCAATATTGACACGGTTTTACTGTCTCTCGACCAATCAGATTGCAGGGCCGGAACTAACTGTTGTATAAATATACAGTACAGAGACAGCTTTGGTTAAAATCAGCAATGACCTGTTGATGGCAGCCGACTCTGGGCTCCTAACCATCCTGATTCTTCTTGACCTGAGTGCGGTCTTTGATACCATCTCACATCGCATCTTGTTAGAGAGGCTAGCTTCCATCGGCATCACTGGGTCTTCCCTCCCTGGTTTCACTCTTATCTCTCTGGCCGCACTCAGTCTGGACACCTCAAGAATTTCAGTTCCCAAACTTCTCCTGTCACAAGCGGTGTTCCCCAGGGCTCTGTCTTGGGCCCTCTACTACTCATTATCTATCTGTTACCTCTCAGTCTGATTTTCAGGAAATTTGGCATTCACTTCCATTGCTACACTGATGACACCCAGCTCTATCTTTCCACCAAGCCAACTTCCACTTCCCGCCCACCTCCCTTTCCGACTGCTCACCGATTTTCACACAGCCTTCTCAAACTCAACAGTGATAAAACTGAGGTACTCCTTGTTGGCACTAAATTCATTCCGGCCAAACCTAACAGTTTCTCTCTCATCATTGAAGACTCCACAGTCCTTCCCTCCCCTCAGATTAGGAGTCTGGGTATCATCCTTGACAGCACACTTTCCTTTGAAGTGCACATTAACCATGTTACCCGGTCTGTTTACTTTCATCTACGCAATATCAACCGTCTTAAAAATAAAAAAAGACATCACGAAATAGTCGCACCACGACTGTTTCTCTCAACAACACTTCACCTAAAATAACTTCAGTCTCTGCGTCAGAAGAGTTTTTCTCTCTGTGTTTGCTCCGTGTGTCCGCAGGTGGACAGGATGCAGCTGTCCACAGTAATTATCACCTCCTTATATGGTGTCACTGGGTCTTCATGGGTGGGGCTGTATGCTAATTACTGACTAGCGGTAGTTTACGACTGATTGGCATTAATGAACATACGCACGTGCCTACGATCAAATCTGAGTTTTCCGCAGCGTTCATGAATCCAGAGCAGGTTTTTAGTACCGAAGTTTCTATGTGCAGAGTCACTCACAGATTTACGAACATTTCATGAATGAGACGCTGTGTTTTCATAGTTTTAGTAGTTTTTATGGAGAACTGTTAATGCTTCAGTGAAGCTGATTAACAGCCGACAGGTCGACCAGTGTATTGTTCCAGTGTTGGTTACTGTGGTACAGTTATGGATGCGTAAGACAGTGCAGTAGTAGTAAAGTACAGTAAGATTGTTATATATTTATTTAACGTTCTTTGTCAGCCTGTTTCAGTTTTAGAGTTTGTTTAATCGGACCAGAAATAATCGTGTAAAGAGTGACAAATTGTTCCAGCCTCAGGTCTTTACTCTGTTGGCTCTCTGTCTCGTCTGATAATGGGACGTTCGCTGAGGACGGAGTAATGAGGTTTGTTCAGGACGCAGCCCTGAAAATTAAAGCCATTTAATGAGATGTTTGGGTGGGAGGTTACAGAGGGGAAATAAAGCTGCTCCTCTGGAGATTCATGCCTCTGATGCAGCAGGAAGAACTCTGTTCCCTGGTCAGTAGGTTTGAAGTGTGTGTAATGTTTTCTTTGATATGAGCGACCTTCGTCTTGCTGCTTTCTGCCCACTCAGCACTAAATGTGATGGCAGCAGCTGGACCGAGCGCTCTGCACATTCAGGACGACGCACAGTTTGATTTTTTTAGTGCCGACAATTTAAACCTTCCTGACTCATATCTCAGCCTCCACAGAGCACAGCCTCCAAACACACACAGTCCATTACACACTCACACACACACACTCACACACACACTGTTACACTCAGACTGGCTTCATCCACTCGCCTGGAAAAGTCCTGAGCTTCACTCTGGTCTCTGCAGGCCTCAGGGCAGCTGTTTATCCTCAGATCGGCACCTGATACGTCACTCTTTCACTCCGGAGTTTGATCCATGTTAGCTGTCTGTCTGTCTGTCTGTCTGTCTGTCTGTCTCTGTCTCTGTCTCTGTCTGTCTGTCTGTCTGTCTGTCTCTCTGTCTGTCTGTCTCTGTCTCTGTCTGTCTCTCTGTCTGTCTGTCTACATCAACATTTAGCTCAGAGCGGCGCTGTGCCTCAGTACAGAGCAGACAACATGGCTGTCGGCTCATTTTACATCATGAGGAAAAGTTCAGAGAGAAAAAAGAAATCATGATTTTCTTTCTGATAACAGCTGACTTCTGATTATCGGTTAGGTTATCGATCAGGATCAATCGCTCTGTGCTTCAGTTTTACATCAATCAATAAATCCTCATTTTTAAAGTCCAACACGTGAAACGTTTGCTGTTTGCTGTCACAGTGAACTGAACATGTCGAGCTGTGGACTGTGACGTCACCTCAGATCTCTGGAGGTTTATTATAAAGAATAAGAACAGATCACTGGAGAATACAGACGTTAGTTTTTCCATCTTTTCATCCTGGTATGAATCCTTTCTTTAAAGCCCTCCTCTCCTCCTTATCATGATAATCCCCCCGTCATCTGTCCCTCTCTGTTGATGTTTGCCCTTCTCTCCTTCACAAGCTGCCACACTTATTTATTTTTGGCGTCCGTCGGCTCGCCTGAGACCCGACACATTTTCCTCTTCGCACCGGTATTTCAGGATTCAGATGACGGCGGCTCCCTGAGCGCCTGCACCAATGACATCGCCCCTGTCCTCCTCTGGACCCTCAAACCCTCACAGCACCAGGACGCAGACTTTGGCTCAAACATGCACATGTGCAGCCTGCGGGGGAAACACACACACGCACACACACACACACACACACACCTACCTCCCTCATCGGATGTGACAGATTGGGTTGTGATATTTATTTTTATTTACTGAATCTGTTTCTACTGAAACGCCCTGCTTCTCTTGTTTCGTCTCCATCCTTCATGCTCTCATCTTTTATGTCTCTTGTTTCGTCTCCGTCCTTCACCCTCCCATCTTTTATGTCTCGTTTCATCTCCGTCCTTCACCCTCTCATCTGTTATGTCTCTTGTTTCGTCTCCATCCTTCACCCTCTCATCTTTTATGTCTCGTTTCATCTCCGTCCTTCACCCTCTCATCTTGTATGTCTCGTTTCATCTCCGTCCTTCACCCTCTCATCTTTTATGTCTCTTGTTTCGTCTCCGTCCTTCACCCTCTCATCTTTTATGTCTCTTGTTTCGTCTCCGTCCTTCACCCTCTCATCTTTTATGTCTCTTGTTTCGTCTCCATCCTTCACCCTCTCATCTTTTATGTCTCTTGTTTCGTCTCCGTCCTTCACTCTCTCATCCTTTATGTCTCTTGTTTCGTTTCCGTCCTTCACTCTCTCATCCTTTATGTCTCTTCCTCTTTGATCTCAGTTTTTCTGATTGTAACTAATTTATGTTTCAGATGATAAAAGACTTAAAATTCTGTCCAGTTCTTTGTCTCTGTCTCTGTCTCTGTCTGTCTCTGTCTCAGTTATAACTCAGTGTTTCTAACAGCAGGACCGACTCTGCCTTCTGACACCTGGATCAGTAAATCTCACAGATTCACTCTGACGTTAATGAGTCTGTTATTCAGTATTTGACATCTCGTCTCTCGGCCGGAGTGACGTCCTCTCCGTATAATGTCTCTTAATAAGCTGCAGGTTTTTGTCAGACGTCTGAAACACTGTCAGAAACACGTCTGTGATCTGATGAAAGCAAATCAACAGCTGAGACACAAAGTTCAAAAAGTCAGACATTAAGAACACTGAACGATAAAAGCAGCCAAATACAGATCAGCTCTGTGTCTGCTCATCAAACTTTGGAGTCACGTCACGACCAACACCCTCAGATTCAGATCTGTAAACCTCGTTCAGGTTCATCCAACAACAGCTGATGTTGTGATTGGTGTCCCTGAATATGAGTCGTGGCTGTAAACACGACACCTCACATGGAAGCCTGCAGACATCACTGTGACGTAACGGACTGACTGTTTTAGCTTTGTTTCTTAAAGTCCTCCAGAAGCATTGACATGTTGAAACAGTCGTCATCAGATCACATCAAATACAGATTATATTCCAGAGAACATGAATGCAGTTGTGTCTTCACAGACATCTTGTTTTCATCTGCTTCAACAACAAACTGACACTTTCCTCTGCTCCGTGAAATCAGTTTCACTTAAATAAAACGGTCGTGCTTTAGCCGTCCTTCATCCTCATAGTGTGACATGTTGAGATATAATGGAGACGTAGAAAAGTAAAACTGGTCTCACAGCGCAACAGAAAGTGTCAGGTTGTTGTTGACGCAGAACAGAAAAGCCGTCCATCTGTAAAAACTGGACTCAAAGTTCCCCTTGTGTAGATTACAGTCTTTATGTTAGTGACACTTGATGACTGTATTATACAGGACCTGTTGGACAGGTGTTGGACAGACAGTGCGATGGTCAGGTGGCTCCGATGGCCTCGGTGTAGCGGGGTGGCGGCGACGTCTGCAGGAGCAGAGTGACAGCTGCTCAGTGAAACCTCAGCAGGAGATCAGACAGGACGTGGGCGGGAGACGCAGAGTATAAAATAAAACACAGGAGCTGTAAAGAGCGAAGAATCAGTGGAGGAGAAGAGAAGGAGGAGGCAGCAGAGTCAGGTGGGAGGAAGTGAGACTGAACACTGACCAGGACTCATTGTGTCCAATGATTTAAAATCTACATGAATGAAGTTTACGCAGTTTATCCCATAATTAAGTCCGTTAATTCGTCCGCCAGGGGGTGGAGTCTATCCCAGCTGACACTGGGTGAGAGGCAGGGTTCACCTGGACAGGTCACCAGACTATCACAGGACTGACACATAGACAGACAACCATTCACACTCACATTCACACCTACGGACAATTTAGAGTCACCAATTAAGCTGCATGTCTTTGGACTGTGGGAGGAAGCTGGAGCACCTGGAGGAAACCCACGCTGACACAGGGAGAACATGTCAGAGCACCTGGAGGAAACCCACGCTGACACGGGGAGAACATGTCAGAGCACCTGGAGGAAACCCACGCTGACACAGGGAGAACATGTCAGAGCACCTGGAGGAAACCCACACTGACACAGGGAGAACATGTCAGAGCACCTGGAGGAAACCCACGCTGACACGGGGAGAACATGTCAGAGCACCTGGAGGAAACCCACACTGACACAGGGAGAACATGTCGGAGCACCTGGAGGAAACCCACGCTGACACGGGGAGAACATGTCGGAGCACCTGGAGGAAACCCACGCTGACACAGGGAGAACATGTCAGAGCACCTGGAGGAAACCCACACTGACACAGGGAGAACATGTCAGAGCACCTGGAGGAAACCCACGCTGACACGGGGAGAACATGTCAGAGCACCTGGAGGAAACCCACGCTGACACGGGGAGAACATGTCGGAGCACCTGGAGGAAACCCACGCTGACACGGGGAGAACATGTCGGAGCACCTGGAGGAAACCCACGCTGACACGGGGAGAACATGTCGGAGCACCTGGAGGAAACCCACGCTGACACGGGGAGAACATGTCGGAGCACCTGGAGGAAACCCACGCTGACACGGGGAGAACATGTCGGAGCACCTGGAGGAAACCCACGCTGACACAGGGAGAACATGTCGGAGCACCTGGAGGAAACCCACGCTGACACGGGGAGAACATGTCGGAGCACCTGGAGGAAACCCACACTGACACAGGGAGAACATGTCAGAGCACCTGGAGGAAACCCACGCTGACACAGGGAGAACATGTCAGACACAAAGTCATTTTACATGAGAACAAATGTGGACGTTTGAGTTCAGACTCAGCTGATCCACTGTGATGTATCGTAACGTTAGCAGCTGCTGTCGGCTCACTGTCGAATGTTTCACATTTTAAAGCTGCGTAATGAAGCTTTAGAACAAAGGAGCTTCCTCCTGTTTCCTTGTCAGCTGCAGCTGTCAGAGGTGTCAATGCTGATGTCTCAGGAGAAAAGAGGAGAGTGAAGGAGCGAACATCACAGATTGGTTTCTAGATTGGCGTCAATTCAGTCAAACAAAGGTCGGATGGACTCTGATCGAAGATAATTTCTTCATCAATAGTCTCTGGTCAAACTGCTGCGGATGCTGAGTGATTACCTGCACACACAGTCAGGAGGTCTGCTCAGAGCTGGAGAGATAGAAGATCGACTGCAGGTGTCAAAGGTCCGACTGTTTGAGAGCCTTAAAGGAACAATCAGCGCCATGATGGAGGGACATTAGATGCGAACAGAGTGAGAGCAGAATGATGGGGAGGATCAACGGAGGAAAGAAATGAGAATTGATGAATAAATGGAAGTGAATAAGGTTGAACAGAGAGGGTGGAGCTGGAGACACGACAGGAAGACAAGGAAAACGTCTCTGGGTGTTTCAGTAGAGACGTCTGTCCACAGTGAGACACCTGTGCTGCATGAAGACATTTAAATGTCTTATTTTCTGGACACAACATCGTCAAGAAAAGAAAAACAAAGGAAAATATCTTTAAGATGAAGATGATAGTTTTTAATTACTACTGTAATTTTGTCTGAAACATCTTCCAGCAGCTCTCAGTCAAAGTACGAAGGTTTCACCTGTCACTGAAATTTAATGAGAGCCTTTCCTCTCTGGTGTAATGTTCCTGCTCTGCAGCACTTTGACAGCCAGCGTTCTGTGGGTGGTGACGAGGAGAAAGGAGAGGTGGTGCTTTATATGGAGGAGGACTAAAGGAGGAAATGAGGGGGCAGATACAGGTGTTGGTGGGTAGACAGCATGCTGTGTGGATACGACAGGAGGACGGCGAGAGTCTCAGACAGGAAGTAGAGTGTGGGATGGTGGAGGGAAAAAAGAAGAGTTGGACTGTGAGGGCAGAAAAACAGAGACAAAAAAAACCCAACCTGAACCTCCAGACCTGAATCTCCAGACCTGAACCTCCAGACCTGAACCTCCAGACCTGAATCTCCAGACCTGAACCTCCAGACCTGAATCTCCAGACCTGAACCTCCAGACCTGAACCTCCTCGCCTTAATCTGTCACTGATTAAACACACACTGGTCTCATGTTTAAACAAACACCTGAGTCAAATTCACGTAAGATTCACAACAGTAAACAGCTGTGGAAAGAGACAGTTTGAATTTGTTGAGGATTCTTCTCAATCAATCAATCAATCAATCATTTATTCATCACATGGAATCAAACACCTCTATTTTTCCGACCTCAACAAGATGGCTGCGTGGTCACTTCTCCTGAACACGGGCAGCACCGCTCTGCAGCCACCTCTGAACAGTGGAAAGCAGTGATCCACAGCAGGAACAGGACAGCAGCTCACATTCACACCGTCACACCAGTCCTTATTAAAGCCACGCCCCCTCTGCGCTGTCACACCAGTCCTTATTAAAGCCACGCCCCCTCTGCGCTGTCACACCAGTCCTTATTAAAGCCACGCCCCCTCTGTGCTGTCACACCAGTCCTTATTAAAGCCACGCCTCCTCTCCGTCTCCCCCAGAATCCTTTGCATCTTCAGATCCGCTGATAGAAACAGAGCTGTCCAGGATTAAGTATCAGTGAATGACAGGATGTCACAGTTCCTGATATCCTGTTGGAGCCTGATGGAGGTCCAGGTTATATTCCAACGGCTGCACACTGCCTAGCAGGACGTGAGTTCAGCTGGTGTCCATCTTGTGTTTGCACTTGAAAACCTGGCTAGCTAGCAGCTAGTTACTGTAGCAGGGTCGGCAGGAGGAGAGTTGAGTGTCTCGCAGCCACACGACACCACCATCCAACACCGACCACAAAAAGCACAAGATAAACTGAAGAGCCTAAATTTAGCACCAAGTTATTGGAGCTGACAGTCGGAGCAGACGGGGTTAAACCCCTCAGACAGCTGCAGTAATAATCTGAGCTGAGGTCTCTATGTCTCTACGACGCGTTACAATGTCCCGTCAGGCCAACTACTAATGTTGAGTCCAGGCCGACGCTTTCAGCTTTGTCACGTTCAGTCGCGAGCAGTTTTTATGGTGTCCAGTGACGGACTGGGACCAACAAGAGGCCCTGGCATTTTTGACACAGAGGCCCCACGGCGGCGCATCGTCCAGCCAGGGGTGAAAAATTTTTCATATTATTTTACAAAAAAATATGCATTTTTACGTCATTTTAGATCATCAGTTCTTTATTTGTGAAAGAACAGGCATGGTGTCTCATATCCTCCTCCCACATATTACTGGGTACTGTGATGGATGATTTTACACATACTAACATAAAAAACGCTACCATTGGCGGAACGTGTCAGAGCGCCACAGAGACACAGACTGTTCCACAGCTACCATAGAAACTCACTCACTGCCTTGATGCACAATAGAAGAGGAGATATACAGACACAGTCATTATGAATGATAAAATTGATTAGTGGCTTGCATGGGAGCATGTGGAAAGCTAACCATATGATGAGAATGCAGAAATTCAGAACACACACCACGCAATCAACTCACTACAATCGCACTGGTACAGTAGACAACAATGCACAGCACACAAGATAATAAGGCAGCAGCAGAACCCCCATAAATTCAGGCACGTTCAAAGGCCAGACTAATAACCTCAGTTAATAATACTAGCTCTATGTCTACCAAAACACGAAAATCTGAAATCAAACAACACACAACTTCATCCTGAAGGCTTAGCCTACTTCCACCATTAACCATAGGCGCCCCCCTTGGACAGAATACAGCACAGTCAAATTTAAATCTTACACCAACCACAATGAATATTACAAAAGCTTCAGCAAAACATGACAAGAGCACTGCACAGCTGGAGTATAAAAATAAATATGTGTCTCTCAGTGTCTTCTTTTAAATCTCTTCTTAAGACTCACATTTATCGTATGGTCTTTTCTTTATTGATGGTAATTAATTATTGTAACTTTTTAAATTATTTGATGTTTTATTGTTTTATGTACTAATTGTTTTTATTGTGTAATTGTTTTTATTGTTAAAGCACGTTGTAACTCCGTTTTGAAAGGTGCTATACAAATTAAGTTATTATTTATCATTATTATTATGCCTTACATTTAAGTAGTTAGCAGGCTGCGAAGGAGTTTGCTCTTCTCTGAGGCAGAGGCCGTACTGCTAGCTGCACTTGCTGCAGAGGTGCTCGGTCTGTCGCTGCCGGGAAAACACTTTTTTGTAAACAAATCTGATATTTTCGCATACTTTTCACTCTCCGCGAGCATAGCTTTCCTTTTTTTCTCTCTTTTTCTCCGCTCCACCCTTCTCCACCCGTCTTTTCGTGCCTCGATCCATTTTCTTTTCTTGTTGTGATGTTGTTGTTGACGTTGAGTGCATTACCCGTCATTCATTCGTCACTTGTCAGATGTCAAATGTCATCACTTAATGATCGCGAGAAAATGCTTGATGACCAAAAACACTTTATATTACCGGTAGCCCCATTTCACTCATATTTATTTAAAATTATATTTAGGCTACTACTTATATGTATATTGTGGCCGATAAAAATGTTTTAGGCCGCCAAGAGCAGATTTATTTATTTATTTTTAAATTTTTATTTATTTATTTTTATTTATTTATTTTTTTTGCCTGGCGGCCGGCGGCCGCAGGACCATGCGGCCGTTCTAGCATTTGCCCAAATGCCAGATGGCCAATCCGTCACTGATGGTGTCATATCGTGTATTGTTCTGCTGGGGGGCGGGGCTACTGACATCAGGTTGAAGATCAGGTGATTTTCAATTTCAATTTTAATTTTATTTATAAAGCCCAATATCACAAATCACAATTTTTTGCTCCGTTGTTTCGTCTATGCAGCCGTGAGTTAAAAATCTGATCATACACCTGTTTGGATTTATCATCTCGGTACTTTTGATACTGTCGAATGTGTAATAACAGAGATTGTGTTGTTTTAAGCTGAGAGTCTTTATGTGTGGTGTGCACCACAGTGACAGCTGCTGCAGTATAAAACACACATGTAGTGAAGATCCAGGACGTAAAACATGACACAGTGCACGAGTTAGGATATGGGGGTAAAATAAAAAACTGAAAATAATATGATACTGTGGTGGACCAGTCGTGATGACATGAATAAACTGAAATATAGAATAATATATTTTAATGTGATGTGAGCAGGTAGGAACATACACAGAGCTGTAAACAGGAAGTAACAGTAAGAAGCAGTGAGCAGGTAAAATGTGACAGCACAGTGTGAGGAAGGTGTCACAGTAATGAGCTCGAGGAGGAGGAGGTGGAGAAGGAGGAGGAGGAGCAGAAAGTCCTGGATCCCTGACAGACATTTGTCAATGCACAATTACAACAAAATGGTGTGGCCGTCGTTGCCTGAGCAACATAATGATCACAAAATAAGATCAATAAAAAACAACTATGAAAATGGAGTCAAAACTCAGCGTGCTGCAGTGAGGCTCGTGGGAGATCATGTCTGAAGTGAGGAAGGTTGTGAAGTGAAAACATAAAACAGTCAACAGATGAAAAGTGCAGAGGACGGAAGTGAGAGTGGAATGATGATGATGATGATGATGATGATGATAATTAGAGTTTGTTTTTTTTGTTTTGTTTGTTTTTGTCTGACCAGTGAAATCTTGCTGACTAATGACCTAACGTTTGGTCAGGGAGCAGCCCTGATGATGATCAAGTCCTCCAGAAACGTGCCCCCCTCAACACCTCAGTCGTCCCATGATGCATTGGGTGTATAGCTGCTGATAGGTGGATCAGGTGTGGTGTGGCTTTGCTGTGTTTCTGGAGGAAGAGAAAAGATTTCTGTTTCATTTCTGTTTGTTTAAAGTGGCAGCAGGTCGATACTGAGACGGTTCGAGTTCTGCTGAGTTGTCACAGAAAGTTCTTGAGAGTCACAGTCCTTTGTTTCTGTCTTTAAAGAGTCCAAACAGCACATTACAACTCTGCGGTCCTCTCCAGACGGAAACTGTGGATTTATTCATCTCAATCAATATTTCTATCTTCACTTCTCCTCACTTTTATTTGCTGAAATGATTTTTCTCTCAGAACTCTGTTTAATGATGTTTCTATTGTTACGTGTTCAGAAATGAAAAGAAACATCCAGACTGTAAAACGCAGGTTTGAGGAGGAGGAGGAGGAGGAGGAGGAGGAGGAGGAGGACATTTGGTCATTTAACAGAGAGATGGAGGCGACACACACACGTCTTTACAAATGGTTCAAAATAACCTGTTTTCTTTCTCTCTCTCAGCCGACCAGTGAAGAAGACCTCTGCCCCATCTGCTACGCTCACTCCATCTCCGCCATCTTCAAGCCCTGCTCCCACAAGTCCTGCAAGTGAGTCCACAAACACCCGCCAACACAAATAAACCACACACACACACACACACACACACACACACACACACACACAGGTTCTTTCATGTGCAACACCCCACACACATATTTCATCTCCTGCCTCTTCACCCACAAACACAGTCTGGAGGAGAAAGTTTCAGCTCCTCGTTCCTGCTGCAGAGATCACGACTTTGATCTGCTCCGTGCTGAAATATGACGTTCACATATGATCAAAGTGTTCACGTCTTTCATGTGGTCACTTTCATCATCATCATCAGCGGTGGCGCTGCACCGTGTGACCAAACAATTATATCATGATATATTTTAAGCTCCTGTGGTCTCACAGTGGATCAGTGTTTTCTCCCTCTTCACACAGCTCCACATAAAAACATTTAATGACATCATACCGGGGGGGGGCTCAACATCCTGTTTCACCCAAACAATTTATTAAAATCTTAATCAGGCCAATCAGGGATCAGCACTGTAGTTGATGACGTAAGCAGCCAATCAGGGACTGTGTTGTAGTTGGATGACGTAAACGCAGCTTGCAGAGCAGTGACGGCGGCTCCTGAAGCAACAAGCACTAACTCTGACGTTAGCAGAGTAAACACAGCAGAAACAGAGTCAACAACAACAAGTAAACAACAACAGTCTGACCTGACAGAGTTCCTCAGAGGAAAAGACATTTTCACCAGTCGTCAGACTGGATTTGGCAAAAGCTTGAGTAATAAACTGGCTCTGTTGGTGATGAAGATGCTCCCGGTGTTTTGTTCTGCTGATTGGCTCAAAGAGTTTGTCTGTCAGTCGAGTAGCCCCGCCCACTGACAGTGAGTCCAGACTGATACACAGAGAGAAACACTCACTGCTGCACCTTCAGGCTGCTGCAGAGCGTCCCTCCTCATCCTCACACTGATGACTCATATTAATACACTCAGTCCTTAGTGATGATTAATGATTATCAGTGACGCACGCCTCACCTGCATGTTTAAAGTTTATGGTCCTGAAATACATTTAAAAAAAGACACTGAGACACATTTGAACAGGTCCTCACAGAGTTAAACAAGTTCACAAAATAAAGTTTGATTTCCTCCAAAATGTTTCAGTGTCATTCGTCTCAGCCTGAAGCTGCTTCATCGATCCATCAGCTGACTCACTCACACACACACACACACACACACACACACACATTTATCATCTCAGAATATATGTACACACACACTTCACTATATATTTGATGTATAAATACTTTATATACACACACATACACACCTGCATATAGGTGTGTGTGTGTGTGTGTGTGAGTCAGCTGTTTGGTAACTGCTGATGGGGCTGAAACCCTGTGCAGCGCAGTGGGCAGCAGACCTCGGTTCAATTCATACCTCAATGCATATTTCATGTTATCCTGGAGGTGCGCTTGATTTAGCTCAGCTGGCACACCAGCTCAGCAGTCGTATGGATTACTGTGGTGCTGATTGAGAGCGCTGTCACGAGGAGTAAACCATACTGAGCAGCTCGCAGTCAATTCACCTCCAAGGCCAAACTCTGGCTCGCTTTTATTTGTCTGTTTGTCCCCCGCTCTGGACTTAAAGGAGCAGTTCACCAACTTTTAACTAAACTTTAAAAAGCTTGTTTTACTCTGAAGTTTCTCCTCATGTGTTTCCTTCAGTCACGCTCCCTCCTCCTCTTCATGTGACCTTACACAGCCTGTTGTTGTCTGATAGGACAAAATGAGGGCGACGCCCCTGACAGACATTTACTGAACAGTTCAGGTTTGATGTTTGTGCGTAAACCAAATCTAAAACCAGTGCAGAAACCCCGCCCCCCCAAAAAGATCATTATTTAAAGTTAATTAATTATTTAGTTATTATAATTGACATCATGTATAGCTCATGCATACCACGTTATTAGAAGCATTTGTTGTTGTTTCACTACTTCTCTTCTATTCATGAGTCAAATTACATTTATCATTTAAGGCCAAATTAATCTTAATATTAAGCAGCTTTAACGAGGGTTAACTTTAACGGCTCAGGGCTCCAAGAGCAGCAGCAAAATGAGCTAATAGGCTAGTAGCATTATCAGACTTGTTTCACGTCCTCTCATTAAAACATTTTCGTGGTATTTGTCTTGTTAGCTTATACTCATCCACAAAAGTCAAAATGTTCAGTGTCCATCAATGAAATCAATCACTGAGACATGTAAATGTCATTAATATATAAGCTGTGGAGCTGTAAGTGTGTGTGTCTCCATCAGAGGGAACAAATCCTCACGTTTAACGACGCAGTGAAAACACTTTAACTCTCGGCTAACTGCTAACAGCTAACTGTCGACTGGAAGCTTCTGGTTCACAGCAAAACATCAACACTTCCTGTCCGAGACAAGCCGGTGCTTCAAAATAAAAGCACCAGTTTATTTAACTATAACAAAACTTAATTTGACTATTACTTTATCATATTAGAATTTTATTAGAACAGTACTTTATTTCTTTCTGAGCAGTCTGCAGTAGTTTAGACGAGGTATCACAATGTGCGACATATATCGTGTATCGTGATACAGCCTAAAAATATTGCGATATTATTTTTAAGCTTTATCGCCCAGCCCCAGTGAGTCCCCACAAGTTTTAGACACTTTATACACACACTCTGTTCTGACCTCCACATGTCGTTTGACATGGTCATTAAAATGATTCTCGTTTGTCACCTGTCTGTGGTTTGTGTGCAGAGCCTGTATCAACCAGCACCTGATGAACAACAAGGACTGTTTCTTCTGCAAAGCCACCATCACTGGGGTCGAAGACTACAGCAAGCCGGCCTCGTCCTAACAAACACACACACAGATACACACCTCTCACACACACTCACACACACACACACACACACACACACACACACACACACACACACACACACAGGTTAGCTGTTCAGATCATAGCTGAGGTGTCAAACACTCATCTGACGCTGCTCAAACATCAGTCCACATATCAGTGAACCCAAAGATTCTCACAGAGATCTGTACTGTAGGTGTGTGTGTGTGTGTGTGTGTGTGTGTGTGTCTTTCTCTTTACAGACGAACTGATCTGAGATTTTTGAGCAAACGTTTGTCGAACTCTGTTTCTGGTTTGAAACTCTGGAGCTTGACTTTATGGAGGAAACAGGTACCAGTTAGAGTAGATGGTAGAAGTGTGTGTGCGTGAATATGTTGTGTGTACAGTACAGTAAACGTGTGTGTGTGGACAGACGTTTGGTGAATTCTTTTCACATGGGAAGGTTTTGATGTGTGACACAGACGCAGTTAGACTTATATTCAGGCTGACGTGTTGGTCACAGACACACACACTTATTCACACACCTGGTCAACCTAAAGACATCTGAAAATATTTCTAAAGCAGCGGTCCAGCCTGAGTTAGGACCAATCAGATCGTGCTCCCCCAAAAAGGTCGTCTATGTTGTCCTTATTAAAGCCACGCCCCTGCACCTGCTGCTGTGGACTGGAGACGTGCTGACTGACATCTGCTGTATGTAATACTCTATCTATGGACAAGTACCTCGTACAGCTCCATTTAACAAAACGTAACTAACCCTTTAATGTAAAGTTACTGTGGTTAGCTTTAGGAAAAGAAACACGGTGACGTCGTTCCTTAAAATGCCTCAAAGTTGGCACAATTCTGAACACCGCCTCGTGGGGAAAGTCCTGTGTTTTATGACCCATTCACCACCTAGACCTTCCTCCTGACTCGGCCACTCAGGAACGCTTCCTGCTGTTCTCCCGTCGCACATTGGTCACGTGATCAAAGCCTCCAAAGATGCGTGGGTTTTGCACGGATTGCTGGTTTATCATTACGTAGGATACGTATGAATTTTGGTGAATTACTTTGTGTAGGTAGACGTAGGAACAGACCATGAGAACAGCCTGTTGAACCCAAACTTTTCCTAAATCTAAACAAAATGTGACATTAAATCGTAGTTACTGAATGTAACTCCAGTTCTATGAGTACAAGCGTCTGGCGTCCATACTCTCCAACAGTCAGATGTTTTTTGGAAGTCAAACCACCAGTTATGCCCCTCAGGTACGAGGACGTGTTGCCCCGCAAGATCATTGACGGGTTAAAAACATAGTTTGTCTCAGGCTTCTTAAATCTTTTTTTTTTTTTTTTTTTTTTTACATAGGAATATCTTGCCCCATTTTTAGGTTGAACTCTTCACACTGCGTGTCCACACTGAAGCTGAAACCTTCACAGAGGAATCATTTCTACACGTTGTTTTATTTTAAATCACTGTTTCAGATTATTTCAGGTTGGTACAGATTCATAAAGTCCAACATGTCAGAGACATTTAAGGTACGTATATAAAACAAATAAGAGTCATGGCAGGATGGAGCCTAAAATCCCAGCATGCACTGAGAGAGAGAAAATGGAAAACAGTTTGTTGCTCAGTTACAGGTTTAATGGCAGGCCGACACGCCGAACAGCTGATTGAACTCAGAGTTTGGCTGAATTTTTGCATTGATTGGTTTTTGTTTCATGTTGATGTGTCTGTTATGCTGACATAGATACAGACAATAGATGACACAAGAGGGCGGAGTCAAACGAGGCGACAGTGGAGGAGGTTGTGATGTTGTACCTTTAAACATATGCAGCGTTGTAGACGGCGATGGTTTGTGAGGTCATTAAATACGTCCTGACATGTGGACAGAGAATAGTTTCACTGTTTTACATATTTGTTCCACCTGTATTTAAATGTCTTTGATGTCTCCTTTGGTCGTATCTCACTTAAATTATGCTACTCCACCTCCACCATCTCTGGCGGCTCTGTTCTGTTTCGTCCGTATCTGTAATCTTTCAGAAAACGTGCACAAATATGGATGAAATGAACGCAGAAGGCGCCGTCTGTCTCTGTATCTAACGGTAAGCATAAACGAGCCCGTAGAAGTCGTGACACCAGACGGGTCGTTGACATTAAAACAGAATCTCAGAGTAACGCTGCTTTTCTCTCTTTGTCAGTATTTGAGGACCCGGTCGACTTGTTTGATAAAACTTTATTAGAAATGTCTACGGTCTCGACCAATCAGGGATCTCGTGTTTACATTCAGGGACGGAGTCATATGTTGAAGAGTGAGAACATTTAGGATGAATTAAGACGTAAAGTCTGTGTCCAGCTTCATGAACGTTCAGAGAGAAGCTGCAGCTTGAACTACGACCTCACTTTGTCACGTCAGGTTTAAAACTGAGGACTTTTTACAGTTTAAGATCCCAGGCTGAGTCTGAGGTCATACTGCAGCGACCAGAGAGCACCACACGTCTGTGTTCTCTTAAAAAAACAACAACAACAAAAAAAAGTCATGATGTAGACAGATACTAGGACACACACACACACACACACACACACACACACACACACACATAAAACAGAAGAGTCCTCGGCAAAGGACAGCAGCGCCCTTCAGTGTGAGAGCTAGCTGTCATATTAACACAACAATTCACCTCTACCTGTCAGTGCAGGTACACCCCACACACACACACACACACACACACTTACACACACACACACTTACACAGGCTCTTACAGGGGAACAGGATGGCAGGTGTGTACCATAAATCATCACACAGACAGGGAACAAAGGAAAACACATACCTCACCTTCACACTGGGTGGATTCATGACGGGGCCGACAAGGTGCAGACACCAGGGCCCGAGGTCAGAGAGCCAATGGCTTTAAAGAGACACAAAACAACCATGATGAGCGAACATGTAGAAACTGTAAAGAACCCTCAAGAGACACCAAACTACTGTGAGGAGAAACAAAACAACTGTGAAGAGATGCTGAACAACCACGGCCATGAAGAGGAACACAGTGACCAAAATGAGACACTAAACAGTGGAACAACCACGAAGAGAAACAAAAAGAAACAAAACGAGCTCAAAGAGAAACAAAACAACCACGATGAGCGACCACGGAGAGACGCTGACCTCCAAGAGGCACAAAACAAAACCACTGGGAAGAGAAACAAAATGGCTGTGAAGAGATGCCGAACAGCCACGGCTACGAAGAGAAACACAACGGCCGAAATGAGAAATTAAATTATCAGGAAGAGAAACAAAACAGCCGAGAAGAAGAAGAAGAAGAAGGAGGAGGAAACAGCTGGGAAGAGAAACAAAATGGACACTGAATGACCAGAAGAGGTCTGAGGGAGATGACAAAGTTCGTTCCTATGGAGGCGGGTTGGGGGCCCGTTTACATGTCTGTGCCCAGGTGCCCGTGGTCTCATAATCCAGCTGTGACCCGACCTACAGGCAGACTCACTCACATCAGAGTACTGTAACAGTATCAGACACACAGTGTTGGTACCATCAGCGGTGCAGGGAGCAGGTTTACAGCCATCTGACTTAAAACAGACTTTACAGACTTTAACAGAGTCAGTTTTAAGATACCTTCATGTACACACTCTGTGCAGTCACACACAGCCACACTTTGAATAACACTTATAATCTGTCGTGTAGATGAAGACAAACCTAATTTAGGAGTGAAGACGTCAGTTTGTCTTTGACGGCCACTGGCTAGAGGTTTTTAATATTAACATACTGAAACTGCTGTGATGTAACTGTACTCCCAAACACCCTGCTGTCCATCATGTCCTCAAAGTATTCACAGAGACTTGCAGTACATTTCTAAACCTAAAGAGACAGTTCACTCTAAAGGAACCCCCCAGAAACTCAGCCGTTAGCTTCTGTCACTGAACTGATTGTGATCTTTAGGAATGGTGACCTTTATAAGCTTCATTACAATAAGCCCACATCAGATTTAACCTCCCCGACTGTCCTCTCAGTAACTCAAGTGTCAGTTTGTAATATTTGTGTCTGACAACAAACAGCTGGATCCATTGATCTTCCTGTACGTGTCGTGCATGTTTAAAGCCTCCTGATGGTGGTTTTTATCTTTCTTTAAAAGCAGTTTGAAGCATCACTCGGATGTTAGAGAGGAAACTGGATATTAAAGTGACAAACTGACATTGTGATAATTCAGGCTGCTGTCAGCCCTAAAGTGGTCTCCTCTGGTCCGAATCAGGGACTCATGTTGTTCCAAAGTTGTATAATTGCCTAGAGTTGGTTGGTGTTCTCACGGCAGCATTTACAAGAGGACCAGATCAAATGCCTTGTGTGAGAAAGCTGCTCTTGACTGGTCAGAATTTCCATGTGGGAAAAATCCAGGAAGTAAAGCAAACGTTGAAGAAGAGTACACTTGCAAGATAAATGTGACACTTTGTAATGTCACAATGGAGGGACAACTACGCAGGTTGATTTTAGCGCTGCTCATCGTGGACTATATTGCTGTCATTGTTCATTTTAGTCAAAGCATACAGTTTGAAAACGAGGCGCGGCTCCAACTAGAAAACAATGTTTTGATGCATTGGATGTGCTGAATGTGCATATTAAGGCAGTACAGGAGGAGGTGCACATTAATAATCCTCCAGGACTGTAACATGCTCATGTTTAACCCAAACAATGTGTCATGTGACTGCAGTTGCTTCACATCCAGGTCGGAACACCTTCTCACCACAAACCAACCGCACCAGAGTTCCTTTGGAACCAGACTGAGACCACCTCTTCAAGAAGGTCTCAGTCTGGTTGTTTTGGTGTGTTCACACCTGCACAAACCAACCTGAGTTAGACTGAACTGAACCAAACAGAGCAGGTGTGAACGCAGCCTGAGTTTGAAATTAAAAAAGGAAAATGAAATCATATAAAAGAAAATGATGAGAAATTAGTGTTTTTTTCCATTTTAAAATGTTTAAACCAGTTATTATCCAGTTTCCTTTTTAATCAGGAGGTTTTTAATTAATTATTATTATTTTTTTTTTTTTTTTTTTAAAGATATATTTTTTGGGGCATTTTTGCCTTTAATCGATAGGACACTGAAGCATCGGGGGTGGAGTCAAGCCTCTGCGGCAACAGCCCTGAACATGGGGCGCCTGCTCTATCCACTAAGCCACCAACGCCCCTATTTTATTTTAATTGTGGGTAGAATGATCCTCTGTAAATCAGGAAATACTCAAATATTGAAAGTGAAAAGTAAACTGAAAAGAATTACTGAAATAATAAACTAAACTGAAGCTCCTTGATGTTGCAGCTGGTAAAGTGTCAGTGTCACTTTTCAAACAGTTGAAACAGACGACTGTTTCACTTCTTCATAAAACAGATTTTGTTGGTTTTTAATGTTTCATCTCTGGAGGTTTTAAATGTTAACTGCAGTTTGTTTCATTTGTTTTGTAAGTTTCCGTGATCCAAAACCATGATAATAATCTGAAGCCTAGCAGAGTGAACTTTGAGTGAGATTGTGTTCCTGTTTATCTGGTGTGACTCCGACAAATGAATGATTCACCAAATATTTAAAAAAAAAAAAAAAAAAAACAAAGTGATGTAAGCCCAAAGTTTGGATCTGACTGGGAATGTTGATGGACATGTGCTCATTATGTTTCACATACTGGGTCTTCACTGATATCTGTGTGTGTGTGTGTGTGTGTGTGTGTGTGTGTGTGTGTGTGCGCGTGTTCACTATATGAACTGATAGCGGTACTTGTATTTGAAGCATGCATTAGAGTGAGCAGAGTGTGTATTGCGGTGGTTTACTGAGAGCTTCAGTGGTGCTGGTGGAGGGATTTAGAGGCTGCACTGAGCAATATTACACCAACATTTATTTCTTTCCTGTTTACCCATTTGTCTTATTTTTGGGAAAGAAGGAGGAAAGAGAAGATGGGGATGGACAGGCTTATTGTTTTCTGTTTCTCCTTTGTGGGTGAGAGTGCACATACTGTTGAAAATATAACTGCATTAAATTATTTATCCCAAAATTACGAACTACTCTGTGTACTGTTCTTCTTCAGGGGGGAAGTGAAGTGGGTGTGAAAACAGGAAGAGAAAGAGATATGAACCACACAACAAATGAGTGTGTGGTAAAAAAAAAACTATGGCTAAAACAAACAAACAAAGATTTACTACAAAACAATCATAGTATAGTGTGTCGTTGAAAACCATTAAAAAACGTAATTGTATAATATGTCGTCAAAACTAGAAAAGCGTCATAGTATAGCATGTCTTCAAAAACCATGAAAAAACGTCATAGTATAGCATGCCATCAAAAATCATTAAAAAAAAACGTCATATTATAGCATGTTGTCCAAAATCATAAAAAAAAACGTCATCGTATAGCATGTCGTCAGCAACCATGAAAAAACGTCATAGTATAGCATGTCATCCAAAATCATAAAAAAGTCATATTATAGCATGTCGTCCAAAATCATATAAAAAACGTCACAGTATAGCATGTCGTCCAAAATCATAGAAAAAGTCATAGTATAGCATGTCGTCCAAAATCATAAAAAAAAACGTCATAGTATAGCATGTCATCCAAAATCATAAAAAAAAGTAATAGTAAGCAAAATCATATATAAAACGTCACAGTATAGCATGTCGTCCAAAATCATAAAAAAAAGTCATAGTATAGCATGTCGTCCAAAATCATAAAAAAAAGTCATAGTATAGCATGTCGTCCAAAATCATAAAAAAAAGTCATATTATAGCATGTCGTCCAAAATCATATAAAAAACGTCACAGTATAGCATGTCGTCCAAAATCATAAAAAAGTCATATTATAGCATGTCGTCCAAAATCATAAAAAAGTCATATTATAGCATGTCGTCCAAAATCATAAAAAAGTCATAGTATAGCATGTCGTCCAAAATCATAAAAAAGTCATAGTATAGCATGTCATCCAAAATCATAAAAAAGTCATAGTATAGCATGTCATCCAAAATCATAAAAAAGTCATAGTATAGCATGTCGTCCAAAATCATAGAAAAAGTCATAGTATAGCATGTCGTCCAAAATCATAGAAAAAGTCATAGTATAGCATGTCGTTCAAAATCATAAAAAACGTCATAGTATAGCATGTCGTCCAAAATCATAAAAAAAAGTCATATTATAGCATGTCGTCCAAAATCATAAAAAAAAGTCATAGTATAGCATGTCATCCAAAATCATATAAAAAACATCACAGTATAGCATGTCGTCCAAAATCATAGAAAAAGTCATAGTATAGCATGTCGTCCAAAATCATAGAAAAAGTCATAGTATAGCATGTCGTTCAAAATCATAAAAAACGTCATAGTATGTCGTCCAAAATCATAAAAAAAGTCATAGTATAGCATGTCGTCCAAAATCATAAAAAAGTCATAGTATAGTATGTCTTCAAAAATAATAAAAAAAGTCATATTATAGCATGTTGTCCAAAATCATTAAAAAAAGTCATAGAATAGCATGTCGTCCAAAATCATAAAAAAAATCATAGTATAGCATGTTGTCCAAAATCATAAAAAACGTCATAGTATAGTATGTCATCAAAAATAATAAAAAAAAGTCATAGTATAGCATGTTGTCCAAAATCATAAAAAACGTCATAGTATAGTATGTCATCAAAAATAATAAAAAACAGTCATAGTATAGTATGTTGTCCAAAATCATAAAAAAAAGTCATAGTATACTATGTCGTCCAAAATCATTAAAAAAAGTCATAGAATAGCATGTCGTCCAAAATCATAAAAAAAACGTCATAGTATAGCATGTCATCCAAAATCATTTAAAAAAAGTCATAGAATAGCATGTTGTCCAAAATCATAAAAAATGTCATAGTATAGTATGTCATCAAAAATAATAAAAAAAAGTCATGTCGAGGTATGTCGACCAAAATCATAAAAAAAGTCATAGTATACTATGTCGTCCAAAATCATTAAAAAAACTCATAGAATAGCATGTCGTCCAAAATCATAAAAAAAGTCATAGTATAGCATGTTGTCCAAAATCATAAAAAAACGTCATAGTATAGCATGTCGTCCAAAATCATGAAAAAAAGTCATAGTATAGCATGTCATCAAGAATAATAAAAAAAAGTCATGTCGAGGTATGTCGACCAAAATCATAAAAAAAGTTATAGTATACTATGTCGTCCAAAATCATTAAAAAAACTCATAGAATAGCATGTCGTCCAAAATCATAAAAAAAGTCATAGTATAGCATGTTGTCCAAAATCATAAAAAATGTCATAGTATAGTATGTCATCAAAAATAATAAAAAAAGTCATGTCGAGGTATGTCGACCAAAATCATAAAAAAAGTCATAGTATACTATGTCGTCCAAAATCATTAAAAAAACTCATAGAATAGCATGTCGTCCAAAATCATAAAAAAAGTCATAGTATAGCATGTTGTCCAAAATCATAAAAAAAAGTCATAGAATAGCATGTTGTCCAAAATCATAAAAAATGTCATAGTATAGTATGTCATCAAAAATAATAAAAAAAAGTCATGTCGAGGTATGTCGACCAAAATCATAAAAAAAGTCATAGTATACTATGTCGTCCAAAATCATTAAAAAAACTCATAGAATAGCATGTCGTCCAAAATCATAAAAAAAGTCATAGTATAGCATGTTGTCCAAAATCATAAAAAAACGTCATAGTATA
This sequence comes from Epinephelus lanceolatus, assembly GCF_041903045.1. Classification (NCBI taxonomy): domain Eukaryota; kingdom Metazoa; phylum Chordata; class Actinopteri; order Perciformes; family Serranidae; genus Epinephelus; species Epinephelus lanceolatus. Next base: position 52,778,053 of record NC_135734.1, on the reverse strand, counting down.
GCATGTCGTCCAAAATCATAAAAAAAGTCATAGTATAGCATGTTGTCCAAAATCATAAAAAAACGTCATAGTATAGCATGTCGTCCAAAATCATAAAAAAACGTCATAGTATAGCATGTCGTCCAAAATCATGAAAAAAAGTCATAGAATAGCATGTCGTCCAAAATCATTAAAAAAAGTCATATTATAGCATGTCGTCCAAAATCATTAAAAAAAGTCATAGAATAGCATGTCGTCCAAAATCATGAAAAAAAGTCATATTATAGCATGTCGTCCAAAATCATTAAAAAAAGTCATAGAATAGCATGTCGTCCAAAATCATAAAAAAAATCATAGTATAGCATGTTGTCCAAAATCATAAAAAACGTCATAGTATAGTATGTCATCAAAAATAATAAAAAAAAGTCATAGTATAGCATGTTGTCCAAAATCATAATAAACGTCATAGTATAGTATGTCATCAAAAATAATAAAAAACAGTCATAGTATAGTATGTTGTCCAAAATCATAAAAAAAAGTCATAGTATACTATGTCGTCCAAAATCATTAAAAAAAGTCATAGAATAGCATGTCGTCCAAAATCATAAAAAAAACGTCATAGTATAGCATGTCATCCAAAATCATTTAAAAAAAGTCATAGAATAGCATGTTGTCCAAAATCATAAAAAATGTCATAGTATAGTATGTCATCAAAAATAATAAAAAAAAGTCATGTCGAGGTATGTCGACCAAAATCATAAAAAAAGTCATAGTATACTATGTCGTCCAAAATCATTAAAAAAACTCATAGAATAGCATGTCGTCCAAAATCATAAAAAAAGTCATAGTATAGCATGTTGTCCAAAATCATAAAAAAACGTCATAGTATAGCATGTCGTCCAAAATCATGAAAAAAAGTCATAGTATAGCATGTCATCAAGAATAATAAAAAAAAGTCATGTCGAGGTATGTCGACCAAAATCATAAAAAAAGTTATAGTATACTATGTCGTCCAAAATCATTAAAAAAACTCATAGAATAGCATGTCGTCCAAAATCATAAAAAAAGTCATAGTATAGCATGTTGTCCAAAATCATAAAAAATGTCATAGTATAGTATGTCATCAAAAATAATAAAAAAAAGTCATGTCGAGGTATGTCGACCAAAATCATAAAAAAAGTCATAGTATACTATGTCGTCCAAAATCATTAAAAAAAACTCATAGAATAGCATGTCGTCCAAAATCATAAAAAAAAGTCATAGTATAGCATGTTGTCCAAAATCATAAAAAAAAGTCATAGAATAGCATGTTGTCCAAAATCATAAAAAATGTCATAGTATAGTATGTCATCAAAAATAATAAAAAAAAGTCATGTCGAGGTATGTCGACCAAAATCATAAAAAAAGTCATAGTATACTATGTCGTCCAAAATCATTAAAAAAACTCATAGAATAGCATGTCGTCCAAAATCATAAAAAAAGTCATAGTATAGCATGTTGTCCAAAATCATAAAAAAACGTCATAGTATAGCATGTCGTCCAAAATCATAAAAAAAGTCATAGTATAGCATGTTGTCCAAAATCATAAAAAAACGTCATAGTATAGCATGTCGTCCAAAATCATAAAAAAACGTCATAGTATAGCATGTCGTCCAAAATCATGAAAAAAAGTCATAGAATAGCATGTCGTCCAAAATCAGAAAACGTCATAGTATAGCATGTCGTCCAAAATCATAAAAAAAGTCATAGTATAGCATGTTGTCCAAAATCATAAAAAAGTCATAGAATAGCATGTCGTCCAAAATCATATAAAAAAAGGTCATAGTATAGCATGTCATCCAAAACCATAAAAAAAAAGTCATAGTATGGCATGTCGTCCAAAATCATAAAAAAAAACGTCATAGTATAGCATGTCGTCCAAAATCATAAAAAAAAAGGTCATAGTATGGCATGTCGTCCAAAATCATAAAAAAAAGTCATAGCATAGCATGTCGTCAACAACAATTAAAAAACGTCATAGTATAGCATGTCGTCAACAACAATTAAAAAACGTCATAGTATAGTATGTCGTCAAAAATGATTAAAAAACGTCATAGTATAGCATGTCGTCCAAAATTCTGAAAAAACGCCATAGTATAGCATGTCGTCAACAACAATTAAAAAACGTCATAGTATAGCATGTCGTCAAAAATGATTAAAAAACGTCATAGTATAGCATGTCGTCAACAACGTTTAAAAACCGTCATAACATAGCATGTCGTCAACAACGATTAAAAACCGTCATAGTATAGCATGTCGTCCAAAATTCTGAAAAAAACGTCATAGTATAACATGTCGTCAAAAACGATTAAAAAACATCCATAGTATAGTATGTCGTCCAAAATTATGAAAAACACGTCATAGTATAGCATGTTATCAAAAACGATAAAAAAAGTCACAGTATAGCATGTCGTCAAAAACAATTACAAAAACATCCATAATATAGTATGTCGTCCAAAATTCTGAAAAAAACATAATAGTATAGCATGTCGCAAAAACGATTAAAAAACGTCATAGTATAGCATGTCGTTAAAAATTCTGAAAAAAACGTCATAGTATAGCATGTCGCAAAAACGATTAAAAAACGTCATAGTATAGCATGTCGTTAAAAATTATGAAAAAAAATCATAGTATAGCCTGTTATCAAAAATGATTAAAAAACATCCATAGTATAGTATGTCGTCCAAAATTATGAAAAAAAAAGGTCATAGTATAGCATGTCGTCAAAAACTATTAAAAAAAAGTCATAGTACAGCATGTCGTCAAAAACTTTTAAAAAAAGTTATAGTATAGCATGTCATCAAAAATGATCATAAAACGTTATAGTATAGCATGTCGTCAAAAACTTTTAAAAAAAAGTTGTAGTATAGTATGTCGTCAAAAATGATTAAAAAACATTATAGTATAGTATGTCGTCCAAAATTATGTAAAAACATCATGGTATAGCATGTTGTCAATCATCACGGAACAAACGTCATAGTATAGCATGTCGTCAAAAAGGATTCAAAAACGTCATAGTATAGTATGTCGTCAAAAATCATTAAAAAACGTCATAGTATAGCACGTCGTCAAAAATCACGTAACAAACGTCATAGTGTAGTATGTTGTCAAAAACGATTAAAAAACGTCATAGTATAGTATGTCGTCCAAAATTCTGAAAAAACGTCATAGTATAGCATGTCGTCAACGATTAAAAACCGTCATAGTATAGTATATCGTCAAAAATGATTAAAAAACGTCATAGTATAGCATGTCGTCCAAAATTCTGAAAAAACGTCATAGTATAGCATGTCGTCAACAACAATTAAAAAACGTCAGAGTATAGTATGTCGTCAAAAACGATTAAAAAACGTAATAGTATAGCATGTCATCAACAACGATTAAAAAACGTCATAGTATAGTATGTCGTCAACAACGATTAAAAAACGTCATAGTATAGCATGTCGTCAAAAACGATTAAAAAACGTCATAGTATAGCATGTCGTCAACGACGATTAGAAAACGTCATAGTATAGTATGTCGTCAACGATTAAAAAACGTCATAGTATAGCATGTCGTCAACGACGATTAGAAAACGTCATAGTATAGTATGTCGTCAAAAACGATTACCAAACATCATAGTATAGCATATCGTCAACAACGATTACAAACCGTCATAGTATAGCATGTCGTCAAAAACGATTAAAAAACGTCATAGTATAGCATGCGTCAGCAACGATTAGAAAACGTCATAGTATAGTATGTCGTCAACAACGATTAAAAAACGTCATAGTATAGCACGTCGTCAACAACGATTAAAAACCGTCATAGTATAGCATGTCGTCAACAACGATTAAAAACCATCATAGTATAGCATGTCGTCAACGATTAAAAAACGTCATAGTATAGCATGTTGTCAGAAACGATTAAAAACCGTCATAGTATAGCATGTCGTCAACAACGATTAAAAACCGTCATAGTATAGTATGTCGTCAAAAACGATTAAAAAAGGTCATAGTATAGCATGTTGTCAACAACGATTAAAAACCGTCATAGTATAGCATGTCGTCAAAAACTTTTAAAAAAAGTTATAGTATAGCATGTCATCAAAAATGATCATAAAACGTTATAGTATAGCATATCGTCAAAAACTTTTAAAAAAAAGTTGTAGTATAGTATGTCGTTAAAAATGATTAAAAAACATTATAGTATAGTATGTCGTCCAAAATTATGTAAAAACGTCATGGTATAGCATGTTGTCAATCATCACGGAACAAACGTCATAGTATAGCATGTCGTCAAAAAGGATTCAAAAACGTCATAGTATAGCATGTCGTCAAAAATCATTAAAAAACGTCATAGTATAGCACGTCGTCAAAAATCACGTAACAAACGTCATAGTGTAGTATGTTGTCAAAAACGATTAAAAAAACGTCATAGTATAGCATGTCGTCCAAAATTCTGAAAAAACGTCATAGTATAGCATGTCGTCAACAACGATTAAAAACCGTCATAGTATAGTATATCGTCAAAAATGATTAAAAAACGTCATAGTATAGCATGTCGTCCAAAATTCTGAAAAAACGTCATAGTATAGCATGTCGTCAACAACGATTAAAAAACGTCAGAGTATAGTATGTCGTCAAAAACGATTAAAAAACGTAATAGTATAGCATGTCGTCAACAACGATTAAAAAACGTCATAGTATAGTATGTCGTCAACAACGATTAAAAAACGTCATAGTATAGCATGTCGTCAACAACGATTAAAAAACGTCATAGTATAGCATGTCGTCAAAAACGATTAAAAAACGTAATAGTATAGCATGTCGTCAACAACGATTAAAAAACATAGTATAGCATGTCGTCAAAAACGATTAAAAAACGTCATAGTATAGCATGTCGTCAACGATTAAAAAACGTCATAGTATAGCATTTCGTCAACGACGATTAGAAAACGTCATAGTATAGTATGTCATCAAAAACGATTACAAAACGTCATAGTATAGCATATCGTCAACAACGATTACAAACCGTCATAGTATAGCATGTCGTCAAAAACGATTAAAAAACGTCATAGTATAGCATGCGTCAGCAACGATTAGAAAACGTCATAGTATAGTATGTCGTCAACGATTAAAAAACGTCATAGTATAGTATGTCGTCAAAAACGATTAGAAAACGTCATAGTATAGCATGTCATCAACAACGATTAAAAACCGTCATAGTATAGCATGTCGTCAACAACGATTAAAAAACGTCATAGTATAGCATGTCGTCAACGATTAAAAAACGTCATAGTATAGCATATCGTCAACAACGATTAAAAACCATCATAGTATAGTATGTCGTCAACAACGATTAAAAAAAAGTCATAGTATAGCATGTCGTCAAAAACTTTTAAAAAAAGTTATAGTATAGCATGTCATCAAAAATGATCATAAAACGTTATAGTATAGCATGTCGTCAAAAACTTTTAAAAAAAAGTTGTAGTATAGTATGTCGTCAAAAATGATTAAAAAACATTATAGTATAGTATGTCGTCCAAAATTATGTAAAAACGTCATGGTATAGCATGTCGTCAAAAAGGATTCAAAAACGTCATAGTATAGTATGTCGTCAAAAATGATTAAAAAACGTCATAGTATAGCACGTCGTCAAAAATCACGTAACAAACGTCATAGTATAGTATGTCGTCAAAAACTATTAGAAAACGTCATAGTATAGCATGTCGTCAACAACGATTAAAAACCGTCATAGTATAGCATGTCGTCAACAATTAAAAAACGTCATAGTATAGCATATCGTCAACAACGATTAAAAAACATCATAGTTCAGCATGTCATCAAAAATTATGAATAACTCATAGTATGACTTGAAATAAACAAACGTAGTTCAGAGTGTTTGGGACGAACGTGTTCCTTTAATGTTACAATCAGTCACAGACAGTAAAGATGAAACACGTATCTGCCTCTTCTCTTCAAACTGGATTGGAAAGAGTGTTTTGTGTTTGTATCACCTGTTGGTCTGTGCGGCCACCTGACACCAGTCTGAGTGACCAGAGGTTATAGATCGAGACAGAAATAGATGCACCAGAGAAAGTAGAGAGGGACAGAAAGATGGAGGAGGTAAAGATGGAGGACACAAGGGCACTGATGGCAGCTCTGAGTGTATTTATAGTGGAACTGGAGCTTTCTTTTTTCCCCTGATCGATAGAACCAGAACAGCACATGACCTGTCCGCTAATGGCAACCTGCTGTGTGTGTGTGTGTGTGTGTGTGTGTGTGTGGAATAAATGGGTCAATGAAAAGACAAAGCAAAGAGGAAGTTTTAGTCGTCCACAGCAGCTTTAACCTTCAAGACATGCTGTAAGAACTGCTTCCACACTACATGTATTAATGTTGACTTCATCAGTAGCAGTAATCACTGATACAGAAATACACATGTCTCATTTGCAGCTGGACTGTTCATCAGTGTCGCTGACAAACTGGAGGGAGGGAGACCGTCTGTAAAACATAAACAGAGGAGCTTCAGCTTTTGTGGATAAAAATCACTGTAACATTTATGTTTCTCAAACAGCTGCAGAGAGCTGTTCTTATATTCCTGGGTTCATGAGAAAAAAGCGTTTTGTCTCCAGTTAATCAGAATTTTAATATTAAGGCTTAAACTGTTGAGTCCGATCAACTCCAATCTAAAATCAGACACACGTCCAGCTCAATGAGCTCTACGGAAAACCTGGAGAACCATTCAGGTCCCACAGGAAAGCTTTCTGCCAGTTTTTGAAAAACACATTTCTTCTTACCTGTCGGTCAGATTTGTACCAACCTTTCTGTGGATCATCAGATTAGAGAGCTTTATTGTCATTATATAGAAATATAACAAGATTACAGGTGCTGCTCCTTTGTTCATAGTTCAATAAATGACAACATAAAACAGATAACAAACATGACATCAACATATCACAGACATCTGCGGACCAAACTTATCAAACACATAAAAAGCATGTTGATGTCTCACTGCAGTTAGAAGATCCTGACCAATGAACTTCAGAGGGGACGTGGTCCTACACATTAATAGACCCACCTCTGTAACTGTGGAGCCAATCATCACAAAACTCACAGGAAATGTCTAAATCAGTACGAGCAACATTCCCATAAAGTTTCATTCAAATCGACCGCTAGGGGGCGCCATAATTGCAAAAAAAAAAAGGGCATGGCACACCACTAACCAGACTGTAAATCAGGAATCACTGTTAAATAACAATGTCGAACCACATGAGTAAAATGATTTTGACTTTATATAGTGACTGATCAGCTCCAAACTTTGGCCATGAATCAGTGAACATCACCAAACTCAGTCGAATTTTGAAGTTAAACTATTGAAGCACCAAAATGTAACTGCAGTGTGAACAGGTGTGCCATAGAGGAGCGTGGCCCGGGAGTGTCAGTCTGATGGTCTGAGAAAGTGTTGGTGATCTATCAGAGATTGACGTGCTGACATATTGCGGTAAGCGAGTTGTGTCATTTCCGGTGTTTCTGTGACAGTGTCTCTGTACTGCTCTGGTGAATTCTGCTAGCCTGCTTTCTCACCTCAGTTGCTTTAACGCTGCTTTAACGTCTACTTCAAGTCATAACCCACACTGGTTCTGTTTAAGCACTTATAGCTCTCCTTCTTTCTACGACTTTCTCGCTAATCTCTTAGCTGTTGTTTGCACGCTCTTATCCTTGTTAGCTACTTTAGCTTAGCCATGGCTTCTCCTTCTCCTGCTCTTTCTTGCTCGGTGAGCCAAATGTTCAGTTATGCCTCTGCCTCCTTTAGCGACAGTGGTAATTGTAATAAGTGTAGCTTATTTGCTGCGTTGGAGGCGAGGCTTAGTGAATTAGAAGCGCGGCTCCGCACCATGGAAAACCATTCAGTAGCTGCGGTAGTTAGCCAGCCCCCTGTAGCCGGTGCGGAGCCACATAGCATAGCCTTAGCCTCTGCTAACTGTCCTCCGGTAACTCCCGTTCAGCCGGGAGGTTGGGTTACGGTTCGCCAGAAGCACAGCTCCAAGCAGAAGCCCACGGCTCACCACCAGCCTGTTCACGTTTCCAACCGCTTTTCCCCACTCAGCGACACACCCGCTGAGGATAAAACTCTGGTTATTGGCAGCTCTATTCTGAGGAACGTGAAGTTAGCAACACCAGCGGCCATAGTCAAATGTATCCCTGGGGCCAGAGCGGGCGACATTGAGTCAAATTTAAAACTGCTGGCTAAAGCTAAACATAGATTCAGTAAGATTGTTATTCACGTCGGCGGCAATGACACCCGGTTACGCCAATCGGAGGTCACTAAAATTAATATTGCCTCGGTGTGTGAATATGCAAAAACGATGTCGGACTCCGTAGTTTTCTCTGGACCCCTCCCAAATCTGACCACTGATGACATGTTTAGCCGCATGTCATCATTTAACCGCTGGCTGTCCAGGTGGTGTCCAGCAAACGATGTGGGTTTTGTTAATAATTGGCAAACTTTCTGGGGAAAACCTGGTCTTATTAGGAGAGACGGCATTCACCCCACTTTGGATGAAGCTGCTCTCATTTCTAGGAACCTGGCAAATTTTATTAGTAATTTAAATCCCTGACAACCCAGAGTTGAGACCAGGACAGAGAGTTGCAGTCCTAAACGCCTCTCTGAGCTTCTAGTTCAGTTACCCAGCCATAGTTTTCATAGTTTTATACAAACGGTGTCTGTCCCCCGACCACCTAAATTATTTAAATCTAAAATTAAACAAAGAGGAGTTGTGCATAACAACCTCATAAAAATTAAAACCTCTTCTGTGACAGAAAGACAAAACAGGAGAATTAAATGCGGACTGTTAAATATCAGGTCTGTATCGTCTAAAGCAGTGTTAGTAAACAAATTAATATCAGATAATCATATTGATTTACTCAGTCTCACTGAAACCTGGCTGTGTCAAGATGAATATGTTAGTCTAAATGAGTCCACTCCTCCCAGTCATAATAATACCCACATTCCTCGAGGCAGCAGCCGAGGAGGGGGAGTTGCAGCCATTTTTAACTCTAGTCTGTTAATCAGCCCTAAACCTAAACTAGATTATAATTCATTTGAAAGCCTCGTTCTTAGTGTTTTACATCCGACCTGGAAAACCTCGCAGCCACTTTTATTTGTTATAGTGTACCGTGCTCCTGGCCCGTATTCTGAATTTGTATCTGAATTCTCAGAGTTTTTATCCAGTTTAGTTCTTAAATCAGATAAAGTGATTATTATAGGCGATTTTAACATTCATGTCGACGTTGATAATGACTCCCTGGCTACCGCGTTTATCTCATTATTAGACTCCATTGGCTTCAGTCAGGGTGTACATGAACCCACTCATTGTTTTAACCATACCCTCGATCTAGTTCTGACGTATGGAATTGAAATTGATAACCTAAAAGTCTTTCCACAGAATCCCTCGCTATCAGATCATTATCTGATTACTTTTGATTTCTTTTTACTCGATTACACGCCACTCAGCAACAGTTACTATACTAGATGTTTATCAGATAGTGCTGTCGCAAAATTTAAGGAAATGATTACTTCGTCGTTAAATTCAATACCAATACCTTCAGTAACAGAGGTTTCCCGTGCCGACTTTAACCTCTCCCAAATTGATCATTTTGTTGATAGCGCCGTAGGCTCGCTGCGAACAACGCTCGACTCTGTAGCTCCTCTTAAAAAGAAGTTAACAAAGCAAAGAAAGTTTGCTCCTTGGTATAACTCTCAAACCCGTAGGTTAAAACAAATATCGCGAAAATTTGAAAGGAATTGGCGATTAACCAAACTGGAAGAATCTCGTTTAATCTGGACAGACAGTCTCAAAACTTATAAGAGGGGCCTCCGCAATGCCAGAGCAAACTATTACTCAGCATTAATAGAAGAAAACAAGAACAACCCCAGGTTTCTTTTCAGCACTGTAGCCAGGCTGACTGAGAGTCAAAGCTCTATTGAGCCTTGTATTCCTTTAGCCTTTAGCAGTAATGATTTTATGAGCTTTTTTAATGACAAAATTCTAACTATTAGAGGCAAAATTCATGACCTCCTGTCCTCAGATAGTACCTATCTAACCTCAAACACAGCTGTAGAATCTAATATGTATTTAGATTGCTTCTCCCCAATTTCTCTTCAAGAATTGACCGCAGTGATTTCTTCATCTAAATCATCAACGTGTCTCTTAGACCCCATCCCAACTAGGCTACTTAAGGAGGTCTTTCCTTTAGTTAACACTCATATATTAGATATGATCAATATATCCCTATTAACAGGCTATGTACCACAGTCTTTTAAGGTAGCTGTAATTAAACCTCTCCTAAAAAAGCCCACCCTGGATCCAGAGGTGTTAGCCAACTATAGACCAATATCTAATCTTCCCTTTATGTCAAAGATCCTTGAGAAAGTAGTCACAGACCAGCTGTGTGATTTTCTCCAGGATAATAATTTATTTGAGGAATTTCAGTCAGGATTTAGAGTGCATCATAGCACTGAGACAGCACTAGTTAAAATTACAAATGACCTTCTGATTGCTTCAGACAAAGGACTCGTCTCTGTTCTTGTTTTATTAGATCTTAGTGCGGCGTTTGACACAATTGACCATCAAATTCTACTGCAGAGACTGGATCACTTAATTGGCCTAAAAGGTTCTGCACTAAGCTGGTTTAAATCTTATTTATCTGATCGTTTTCAATTTGTTGACGTTCGTAATGAATCATCCTTACGTACCAAAGTTTGTTTTGGAGTTCCGCAAGGTTCTGTGCTCGGACCAATCCTATTTACTCTATATATGCTTCCTTTAGGTAACATCATTAGAAATCACTCTATAAACTTCCATTGTTATGCAGATGATACTCAGTTGTATTTATCGATGAAGCCTGAAGAAAGTAATCAATTAACTAAACTCCATAACTGCCTTAAAGACATAAAAAATTGGATGAGCACCAATTTCCTGATGTTAAATTCAGACAAAACTGAAGTTATTGTTCTTGGCCCCAAACAACTCAGAGACTCTTTATCTGATGACATAGTTTCTCCAGATGGCATTGCTCTGGCCTCTAGCACTACCGTAAGAAACCTCGGAGTAAAATTTGATCAAGATTTGTCTTTTAATTCTCATTTAAAGCAAACCTCACGGACTGCATTTTTTCATCTGCGTAATATTGTGAAAATTAGGCCTATCCTGACCCGTAAAGATGCAGAAGAATTGGTCCACGCTTTTGTTACCTCAAGGCTGGATTACTGTAACTCTCTATTATCAGGTAGCTCTAGTAAGTCCTTAAAAACTCTCCAGCTAATTCAGAATGCAGCAGCACGTGTACTAACAGGAACTAAGAAACGAGATCATATTTCTCCTGTTTTAGCTTCTCTGCACTGGCTCCCTGTAAAATCCAGAATTGAATTTAAAATCCTACTGTTAACTTATAAAGCTCTAAATGGTCAAGCTCCGTCATATCTTAGAGAGCTCATAGTGCCATATTATCCCACCAGAACACTGCGCTCTGAGAACGCAGGGTTACTCGTGGTCCCTAAAGTCTCCAAAAGTAGATCAGGAGCCAGAGCCTTCAGCTATCAGGCTCCTCTCCTGTGGAATCATCTTCCTGTTACGGTCCGGGAGGCAGACACCGTCTCCACATTTAAGACTAGACTTAAGACTTTCCTCTTTGATAAAGCTTATAGTTAGGGCTGGCTCAGGCTTGCCCTGTACCAGCCCCTAGTTAGGCTGACTTAGGCCTAGTCTGCCGGAGGACCCCCTATAATACACTGGGCTCCCTCTCTCTCCCTCTCTCTCTCTCTCTCTCTCTCTCTCCCTCTCTCTCTCTCTCTCTCTCTCTCTCTCTCTCTCTCTCTCTCTCTCTCATCCTATTACTGCATCTTGCTAACTCGGCCATTCTGGATGTCACTAACTCGGCTTCTTCTCCGGAGCCTTTGTGCTCCACTGTCTCTCAGATTAACTCATATCACAGCGGTGCCTGGACAGCGTGACGTGTGTGGTTGTGCTGCTGCCGTGGTCCTGCCAGATGCCTCCTGCTGCTGCTGCCATCATTAGTCATTAGTCATACTTCTACTGTTATTATACACATATGACTATTGTCACACATGTATACTGCCAGATATTAATACATACTTTCAACATATTGTACCACAGTAGCCAGAACTATAACTATAATATTATTACTTTCATTAATGTTGTTGTAAGCTACTGTCATTACCTGCATCTCTCTCTCTCTCTCTCTCTCTCTCTGTCTCATTGTGTCATACGGATTACTGTTAATTTATCATGCTGATCTGTTCTGTACGACATCTATTGCACGTCTGTCCGTCCTGGAAGAGGGATCCCTCCTCAGTTGCTCTTCCTGAGGTTTCTACCGTTTTTTTTCCCCGTTAAAGGGGTTTTTTTTGGGGAGTTTTTCCTGATCAGCTGTGAGGGTCATAAGGACAGAGGGATGTCGTATGCTGTAAAGCCCTGTGAGGCAAATTGTGATTTGTGATATTGGGCTTTATAAATAAAATTGAATTGAATTGAATTGAATCTTCTTCCGGGTGTTGTGAGCCTCACAGGTCTCGATCCTTCGCTGCTTCTAACTTGTGGTTCATGTTTGGTTGGACCCTGGAGTCACAGTTTCTGACTTTATTTGTCCATGAAATTGTAAAAGCTCACATTGGTGCGAGGGTCCTGTAAACATGACGCACATGCAGAAATGTGTTCACCTGTAACAGCAACACATTTTTATTCATGCAGAGAATTTACAACAAAATGACCACAGAGACACAAAACAGTGGATCGACCTGTGACGACAAAGAAACAGAAACAATCTGGACAACACAGAGAGATGACTTCACAGTCAGTCCCTTACCATTGGTCCCTGAGTGTTGTGTGTATTTCTGCACCTCTGTTTGAGTCTTTAAATGATGCTGCCCTGGAAATAAACTAAAGATAAAGTTGAGGTTAATGAATAACTTCACAGCTGTAGTGCAGACGTGTAGTTTACATGCTGAAAACAACAATCCATGTTTGTTTGTGACTACATTTATATTTTCTGCTGGACTGCAGAGCCAGATGGGATTTGATTGGATTTCCAGGAATGTGTTCAATAACAAGGCTTCACATCAGGGTCAGAAACCCAGCACAAGTCTCTCCTCGGTCCGACAGGCTCAGAGTACAAGCTGCTGCAAACACACAAACTAACTCAGGTTTCTGTTCGTCTCAGTTTCCCTCTGACATCATCAAACATTTCTTTATTGCTTTATTGATGCTCTGAGTTTGAATCTGATGTAACTGTGACGTCAGTGTTTGAGAATGAAATCATGTTTAATGACAGATCATAGAACAGTGACTAAAACATCACAGCTGACCAATTTAATCTAAACAGACGTCAGTCAGATGAACGTGTGTGTGATGAACATCAAACAGGAAGATGTCTCCACCTAGTGTCTGAAACCCACCCACACACCTCTGCTAAATATATAAGGTTTATACAATGAGAAGATATTTTAATACTGATATTATTGTTATTATTATTATTAGACTGTAAATTATGCAGGATGAGAAACATACACCACAAAAAATAAATGCTCCATAATAATTATTATATTTAAAATTTGTCTAAATTTGTCAAAATTAAATTATTAAATTTATAATAATAATAATACAGATAATAATAATAATGGTAGTGGTATTGATTATTATTATTATTCATAATAATGATAAAATGCATAGTAATAATATTTATAGTACTGATAATATTACAAATATTACAGTCATATTTTAACTAATAATATTATTAATAAGTATGGTAGAAGTAGTTTTAGTGTTTTTAGTAGTTTGTCCCCATTAAAGTGAAATAACTGCTTTATTCAATTTATTTACTTTTAATTATTTATGTCAAACCCAGGGAATTCAACATTTCAAATAAAAGAGAAAAATAATAACAAAACAAAAATAGAAAATAAAAAAAAGTCATCAACATGAGTTTTTGGGTGATGGATCATTTTCCTAAATACAAAATACAAAATACAAAAATATATAGAACTCAGTTTCAGACAAAATCATTATAAATCCTTAAATAAATGGGAAGACTCTATTAAAATCATAACTCCATGGAAAGATGTATTGAATAGTATCTATAACACTTCCCAAGACATATCTATACATGTAATAATACTACAGATAATATGTAAATGTATTCCTATTAAAATCCTTGAACAAACGAGTTCATGAAGGTTTTGCAGTGATGAAGAGGAATCAGTCCTTCATCTAACGTGGTATTATCCTGCTGTCGCCTCATTCTGGGGTGAAGTCAGAGGTGGATGATGATCTAAAACAGAACTCAGAGATCAGTAACACTGTGATATTGTTTGGTAAAACAGAAAATAACCAAACAGCTTAATAAAACTTATCTTAAATCACACTGGATGATAGAAAGATTCAGTTCTAACACAAAAAAAACAGACCTTTAGATTCCTAAAGTGAAGGGAACAACTGAACCTTGGTGAAAGAACATTTAATATATTTAATTTCATCTGCAGTCATCATGACTTTATATTCTCATTGATCTGCCTTTGTCTTGTGTGTGTACATGTTATGGTACTTGTTTGGGAGAGTTAGTTAACATGCCAGCAGTGACTCTGAGGTTTCGCCATGATCATGTGACCCTCAGATATGTATATGTGCACTGTGCTGTGTTGTACATGTTATTTGTCTTAATTTAAAACAACAACAACAACAACAACAACAACAACAACAACAACAAAAAACTTCAACATGTCAAACAGAAAATAGTTTATAATCAGAAAACAGACGCCTGATCATCACGTGTTAATAGAAAATTATATTTCAGCCTCATCAGACTGTTTGTAAATAATTTCCATGATTCAAACTAAACGTCTCTCTGACAGAGACGAACGCTGAGCTTCAGCTTCAGGTTCAACAGGAGAACACAGATTAAAGTGAAAACTACTGACAGTTTATGAAATATCTGTTTCATTACCGTCACCATGATCAGGCTGCTCATTTACTCCTCTGCTGTATTTAAATATAATTCATTATTAAATGTAATAATTTATTTTTTACAGCCTCGTACATCAGTATGTGTCCCTGAAACTGTGCTCAGCTCCGCCTTGATGTTCATCACAAACTGCTCTGAAATCAGATTTTAATTAAAAATGAAACCAAATAAAATAAATTTTTCTTCTCATTAGAATTCAGTTGCGTGTGTGTGTGTGTGTGTGTGTATTTCCAGCTGTTGTTCAGTGTGACAGAGCTCTGCTGCCCTCTACAGGACAGTCACCTGCACAACACACAGGCTGCTGATGGGAACACAGGTGGACTCCTCACATTACATCATCACAGGAAGCAAACGTCCGCAGGTAAACTTCATATTCTGCTGATTTGTTTCTCTAATTATGATAAATTAAGACAAAATATTAGACTTTATGATCCTGTGAAATCTGCAGGATGAGGAACATACACCAACAATACACACTGAACCAAAAATACGCGTTCAATAATAATAATGATAATTTTAATAGATTATTCTCTTCATTAATAAATTAAATGTTTTGTCTATAAAATGTCAATTTTTTTCCCAAAGCTCAAAGATGATCATTCAAATAACTATAATTATCAGCTCAACTCAAATTAATTTATAAAGCACATTTAAAAACAACTCTGCACAGAAGGAATAAGTCATTATAAACACATATGAGAGGCGTTGGAAAAAGCTGACTTTTACTACTGTGTTAATTTGTTTGTCAAACTTAAAGACAGAGTCACATATCAGGCCAAGAGTTTTGACATGGGGTTTAACATAGTGATCAAGAACTTGTCTTGTTCACAGTGAGGGTAGAATGGAGCGTGAGATGGATCGGTGGTTTGGTGCGGCGTCTGCAGTGATGTGGGCGCTGCGCCGGACTGGTTCAGAATGGTTCCATCTGCGTCCCAACCCTCACCTATGGTCATGAGCTCTGGGTAGTGACTGAAAGAATGAGGTCACAGATACAAGCGTCTGAAATGAGTTTCCTCTGTAGGGTGTCAGGGCTCAGCCTTAGAGATAGGGGGAGGAGTCAGACATCTGGAGGGAGCTCGGAGTAGAGCTGCTGCTCCTTCATGTTGAGGTGGTTCAACATCTGATCAGGATCCTCCTGGTCCAGCTGGTAGGAGGCCCCGGGGCAGACCCAGAACACACTGGAGGGATTATAGATCTCATCTGGTCTGGGAACACCTCGGGGTCCTCCAGGAGGAGCTGCAGGAAGGAGCTGAGGAGAGGGACGTCTGGAGGACTTTGCTCGGCCTGCTGCCCCCGAGACCTCAGATAAGTGGATGAAAATGGATGGATGATTTAATAAAGCTGGAGAGGCTGCTGAGCGTCTCAGAAATCCCTTTGAATGAAAACAGAAGGCTTATTGTTGGTTGAACAAATGTTTCATTACTAAAACTGAAACTTGAAACATGTTGATGGAAGTTTGTGTAAAAAGTTTCCCCTCAGAAAACAACTCAAATAAAGGAGAGATCCAACCACCAGCTGCATTTGATTTTTCAGTACTGTAGATAAGTACATGTACACAATATAACCGTCAAACTTTATATCACATTTATCTTGAACCAGATATATCACTGCAACCTGAGGGGAAACACACATGTACTGTATTTACTGTAGTTTATTAAAGATACAATCTCTGCTGACAGGTCCCACTTTATGAGTTCTAAAACTAATATATATAAAACACATCAGCTGGTTTAGTCTCATGTAAAGTGGCAACACGTTACATTGAGAAGGGCCCCTAAAACAAACCTGCTTAGGGCCTCCACAAGTCTAGGGCCGACCCTGGCGCCTGCGCACAACCATACATCAGCCTTCATTTATTAATCAAGAAAATAATTGGCACGTTAATTGATAATGAAAACAATCAGCAGTTGCTGCCTCATTTTCATCATAAGAGGAGGAAGAAGGATAACTACACAGGGGGAAATCAGACACACACACAGTTGGAGAGATGTGATTAATTTGGTCAAACTTATTTTCTCTGATGTTAATAATCTGAATATGTGTCAGGACGGAGGACCAGTCACACCAGTGCTCCAGTTTCCGAACTTTCAAACATGAGCTAATAACGCTTTCCCTGATTAACACGGATCATCTGATGATTAATGACGTTAATATATAATCAGTAAAAAACTTCTTCAGTTAATTAATGATTGAGTCCATAAAATGTGTGAAAAGAGTCCAGGGTCTTTATATCTGTGTTTTGTTCCAGTGTCTGTAACAGCCTCAGCTCTCTGACATGTGCACATACATCACGTATGTTACAGGGACACACTCAGTTCGTTTCCATGGAAACAGTGAAGTGTTTCTACAGTCCCAGCTGGACGAGGACATCTAACTGGCCTACTGTCCTTGTCCCAGTATACAAGCACGGGAGGGGAATCCATTTATTGAGCCAAGTATGTGCGACTCCTCTACGATAGGTGGAGATATGCCCCCTTTCAGCTTGTTAGTATTGGACCTTTTTCCTGTTGACCTATTACGTCACAGACCAAACAATGGACAAACAAGTTAGCTACGGTTAGCTAGCAGCTAACTGCTACCATGGTGGACAACTTTACAGCTCTGTACATTTGGTGCGTCCAAAAAGTCACGGCTCTGGATGTACAGTACAGGCCAAAAGTTTGGACACACCTTCTCATTCAATGCGTTTTCTTTATTTTCATGACTATTTACATTGTAGATTCTCACTGAAGGCATCAAAACTATGAATGAACACATGTGGAGTTATGTACTTAACAAAAAAAGGTGAAATAACTGAAAACATGTTTTATATTCTAGGTTCTTCAAAATAGCCACCCTTTGCTCTGATTACTGCTTTGCACACTCTTGGCATTCTCTCCATGAGCTTCAAGAGGTAGTAGTGTGTGTGTGTGAGACTGTGTGTGTGTGTGTGCACTTTGTCATTGAGGGTTTTTTTTTTTTTTTTTTTTCACTTTTGCATTGCTTCCTCTGCTGAGCACCTGAAAATGACATATTGACAGCTCATTTCATTCTGTTCTGAAGACACATACACTCTACTCTCGACTGGTGTGTGTGTGTGTGTGTGTGTGTGTGTGAGAGAGAGAGAGAGTTTGTGATTCATTTCCAGCTTTGAATTCTGATTATGTTCGCCAGGGCCACTGATGTAATGAGGTAGATAGAAACACACACACACAAACATGTTGCTGGAGGATGATTGGTCGGGTCTTCGAGCTCTGATTTGCTGTCGGTGCTGCAGAGTTTACCAGACAAGGTCACGACTGCAGCCATGACTGTGTGTGTGTGTGTGGTGTGTGTGTGTGTGAGTGCACATGTGGTAGAAGAGAGACGACCTGGGTGCAGCACTCAGACCCTTCACTAATGTTAAACAATGTAAAAATACTTTGTTACAATTAATGCGGAGTTTATACTTCTGTGTTGAATCAACAGCGTCACCTGACGTGCACCTCCCCAGAAAAACAATACCGTTTATTTGTTTAAGAAGGGACAGTGTACATCAATAAACATTCCTTTTAAAGAGAAGAAAAAAAGAAAATGTACATGCACCCAATTGCAGCCAGGGGCTGTAATGTAACTCCACAGTGTCACAGTGACACAGACCTCCTGTCTGTCTCTGTGAGCTGAAACCATTTCCCTCAGTGGAAACAAAGCTTTGATTTACTTTAATTTCACAGATAAGAAACAATAAATTGTGAAGACAATAAAGCCTCCACACACTGTGTGTGATTTATCCTGGCTGAAATATGAGCAGAGCAAATCTCTGCTAGCTGCTAGGCTAATTTATACAATGTAAAATGCCATAGGCTTGTGCTAATAACGTTAGCATGTTGTATTTGAGGGGAAAATGTGTCCAGATAAAGACAGATGTAGCAGAACTATAGAGTCCCTGGTTTGTACCATTTCCAGGACCCAACCCAGAGACTCCAAGAGGGGCGGGCACATAACAGTCAGGGACTCCGACTCAGCAACACAGTCGCAGAAACCCCCGCCAGTATCCCCACACCCATCCAGCGCCTCTCAACCTGGGAAACTCCAGAAGACGTGAGAGTCCAGTCCCTCTCCAGGAGTTTGGTTCCAGAACCAGTGGTGAGGTGAGTCCAGTTCTATTTAATTGGTACTGCTTCATCTCTTGCACCTGCTCCGGTTCATTCCCCGACAGAGAGGTGACGTTCCACGTTCCCAGAGCCAGTCTGCTACACCAGGGGTCAACACGCCTGGGTCCCTGCCCGCCATCCAGCTCACTATCACCTGACCCCAGCGCCTGTCCCTGCAGGTGCTGCAGGTGGTGGCCCCACAGGACAAGGGCTCCAACAGTAAGAGGGTCTGAACAAACAGGCCTGGTGTTAACGTCCCCTCAGTCATCAACTCGACACATTGATTTCCCAGAAGCTTCAGCTTGCTCTCCAGTTATCAGCTTCCTGCTGAAACAATCAACAGTCCTCACTGATGGTGTGTACAGTGAGCTCCAGCTGCCGCTTCACACCAAGGGGACGTCTGCTGACGGCAGGGGAGACCCTCAGGAGAGTGAAGAAGACTAATGGTGTGATGAAGAGGGGGAGGAGGGGAGTTTGTCCAAAAACATCAGACAGAAGAAGAAAACACTTCACTGCAACATACTGACTTTAACTTCTTTTTGAAACGACTTATTGCTGATTATATTCTTATTGTTCAGGATGGGTTTGAATGCAGAACCTTTACTTGAAGTGGAGTTTTTTTTCTGTGTGGTAATTGTGCTTTTACTGCATTAAAGGATTTCAGTACTTCCTCCACTATGACTCCGCCCACCAGTCCACCCCGTGGTTGTAGGTTAAGGTACAACCCTTAAACATAAGGCCTCCAGCTGTCACCGGCGCAGAGAGATAAAAAAAATATGGCTGCAACTTATGATTATTTTCACAATCACTAATTCTGATTATTATTTTATTGATGTTCATTTGGTCTAAGAATTTAGAAAATGGCAAATTCCAGTGAGTTGGTTTCTGTGTTTTCTATGTACAGAGTGAAGGAGCACTGCACACATGACGCTGCCTCCAGGAGAGCTTCATACAGAGAACAAACCTCAGAGGTTTATGTTCTGTATATATTCACCGGCCTTGAAGTTGAAATCAATCATGTTGATTGACAAACTGCCTCCCCCCCTCCCCCCACCAGTCGATAGAGCCCCTGCTGAGGGCTCTGCTCCTCTGAACCATGAGATGGAAATCAAGTCTTTTTGTTCTTTTTGTCTTTGTTTCTAACTCTGCATCAACAGCATCAAAATATATAAACTGCTGTATATTCTACTGAAGAAAATCTATTTTCTGTTTTATAAAGGCACACTGATTTATGTGTGGTCATAAAATCCTCTGCACAACACACACACACACACACACACACACACACACACACACACACACACGGACCTATAGCTGAGCACTGTCACATTTTGTTTCTATTTTAACTCCTGCAGCACCTGTACCACTGAAACTGACGGACCAATCACATGCGTTAAATCATCTCACGTCATGCTACTCAGCCAATCAAATCTGTGCATTATGACTTGAGTCAGTGAGTGAGGTACCAGTGTTGCATTCGACCCGCAGATGAAAAGATGAAGCTTCTCTTTATGCTAACATTACCGTTTCTTCATGCTAACTTTATTCTATGCTTATTTTTTATCCTGACATTACATTTACATTGTTACTCTTCTTTACACTAACGTTACTCTTCTTTACACTAACAATACTCTTCTTTACACTAACATTACTCTTCTTTACACTAACGTTACTCTTCTTTACACTAACGTTACTCTTCTTTACACTAACAATACTCTTCTTTACACTAACGTTACTCTTCTTTACACTAACGTTACTCTTCTTTACACTAACAATACTCTTCTTTACACTAACAATACTCTTCTTTACACTAACATTACTCTTCTTTACACTAACAATACTCTTCTTTACACTAACATTACTCTTCTTTACACTAACATTACTCTTCTTTACACTAACAATACTCTTCTTTACACTAACATTACTCTTCTTTACACTAACAATACTCTTCTTTACACTAACAATACTCTTCTTTACACTAACATTACTCTTCTTTACACTAACAATACTCTTCTTTACACTAACAATACTCTTCTTTACACTAACGTTACTCTTCTTTACACTAACAATACTCTTCTTTACACTAACGTTACTCTTCTTTACACTAACATTACTCTTCTTTACACTAACGTTACTCTTCTTTACACTAACGTTACTCTACTTTACACTAACGATACTCTTCTTTACACTAACGATACTCTTCTTTACTCTAACGATACTCTTCTTTACACTAACGTTACTCTTCTTTACTCTAACAATACTCTTCTTTACACTAACGTTACTCTTCTTTACACTAATGTTACTCTTCTTTACACTAACAATACTCTTATTTACACTAACAATACTCTTCTTTACGCTAATGTTACTCTTCTTTACGCTAATGTTACTCTTATTTACACTAACAATACTCTTCTTTACACTAACAATACTCTTCTTTACACTAATGTTACTCTTCTTTACACTAACATTACTCTTCTTTACACTAACGTTACTCTTCTTTACACTAACGTTACTCTTCTTTACACTAACAATACTCTTCTTTACACTAACATTACTCTTCTTTACACTAACAATACTCTTCTTTACACTAACAATACTCTTCTTTACACTAACATTACTCTTCTTTACACTAACAATACTCTTCTTTACACTAACATTACTCTTCTTTACACTAACATTACTCTTCTTTACACTAACAATACTCTTCTTTACACTAACAATACTCTTCTTTACACTAACGTTACTCTTCTTTACACTAACATTACTCTTCTTTACACTAACGTTACTCTTCTTTACACTAACAATACTCATGTTTACACTAACGTTACTCTTCTTTACACTAACGTTACTCTTCTTTACACTAACGTTACTCTACTTTACACTAACGATACTCTTCTTTACACTAACGATACTCTTCTTTACTCTAACAATACTCTTCTTTACACTAACGTTACTCTTCTTTACTCTAACAATACTCTTCTTTACACTAACGTTACTCTTCTTTACACTAACAATACTCTTCTTTACACTTACATTACTCTCCTTTACACTAACGTTACTCTTCTTTACACTAACAATACTCTTCTTCACACTAACGTTACGCTTCTTTACACTAATGTTACTCTTCTTTACACTAACGTTACTCTTCTATACACTAACATTACTCTTCTTTACACTAATGTTACTCTTCTTTACACTAACAATACTCTTCTTCACACTAACGTTACGCTTCTTTACACTAATGTTACTCTTCTTTACACTAACGTTACTCTTCTATACACTAACATTACTCTTCTTTACACTAATGTTACTCTTATTTACACTAACATTACTCTTCTTTACACTAATGTTACTCTTATTTACACTAACAATACTCTTATTTACACTAACAATACTCTTCTTTACGCTAATGTTACTCTTATTTACGCTAATGTTACTCTTATTTACACTAACAATACTCTTCTTTACACTAACATTACTCTTCTTTACACTAACAATACTCTTCTTTACGCTAATGTTACTCTTCTTTACACTAATGTTACTCTTATTTACACTAACAATACTCTTATTTACACTAACAATACTCTTCTTTACACTAACATTACTCTTCTTTACACTAATGTTACTCTTCTTTACACTAACATTACTCTTCTTTACACTAATGTTACTCTTATTTACACTAACAATACTCTTATTTACACTAACAATACTCTTCTTTACACTAACATTACTCTTCTTTACACTAATGTTACTCTTCTTTACACTAACATTACTCTTCTTTACACTAATGTTACTCTTCTTTACACTAACAATACTCTTATTTACACTAACAATACTCTTCTTTACGCTAATGTTACTCTTCTTTACGCTAATGTTACTCTTATTTACACTAACAATACTCTTCTTTACACTAACAATACTCTTCTTTACACTAATGTTACTCTTCTTTACACTAACATTACTCTTCTTTACATTAACAATACTCTTCTTTACACTAATGTTACTCTTCTTGACACTAACATAACTGTTCTTTACGCTAACCTTACTCTTCTTTACACTAACGTTACCGCTTGACACTAACATAACTCTTCTTTACACTAACATTACTCTTCTTTACACTAACATAACTCTTCTTTACGCTAACCTTACACTTCTTTACGCTAACGCTACTCTTCTTTACACTAACATTACTCTTCTTTACGCTAACGTTACTCTTCTTTCTCTCTCTTTAAGCTGTTACTTTTCTTTTAGCTAACGATATATCTCTTTACGTTTACATTACTTCTCTTAAAGATAATTGACTTTATGCTAATGTTTCTTTTTTTTAAGCTAATGTTATTTTTCTTTATGATAACATTACTTTACACTAGTGTTACTTTTCTTTACACTAACTTTACTTTTCTTAATGCTGTTACTTTCCTCTAGACTGAAGATACTCTTCTTTATGCTTACGATAATTTTCTTTATCCTTAAGTTTCTTTCCTTTATACGAATGATACTTTCCTGTACCCTTACATTACTTATCATCACATTTCCTTTCTTTATGCTGTTACTTTTCTTAACGCTATTGATACTTTTCTTTATGCTAACATTTTTTTTTGCGCTAATGATACTTTTATTTAAGCTAATGTTACTTTTCTTTCTGATAACTTTCTTCTTTTTTTTAACACTAACAATACTTGTTACTGTATAAAGTGTTTTTCCTCGCTAACATTACTGCTAAATATCAGCACCCTGATAGAAGACAGGCCTGTGGTAACAAGATCTGAAAGTTGCTGCATATAAATGCACCCACATAATGTGACTGGTTTCCAGCAAGTTGCTTCATCTAAATAAAGAAAATGTCTACAAATAAGCCGTCATGATGTGGCGCCAATTGTCTGAAGCCCTGCTGCTCTGTTCACCTCCATTATTCTCTCTCGTTACTTTTGTTGGTTTCTCTCTCGACAGTCTGTTGTCTTGTCAAACCCTGACCCTGAAGTCTGTGTGAAACAGTTAAATGTTATAAATGTCATTTTCCTCACTTCTCTGTCGCTGAGTTAAGTCTTCCATAAAGTACAAAACAATCCACACTGCATCTCATCTTTGTTCACCACACTGACTCTGACATCACAGTGGATTCTGCAGCAGTTAAATCATCGAACATAATGAAGTGAATCAGGAATCAGTCAGACTGTGAGGTACGGCTCTCCTCTGCAATAAACCACATCCTTTATATCACAAAAACATATTTCTGATTCAGTGAAAACACTGCAGAGAAAACTGATGGCAGTGAAGATGGAGTGGACCTCCTGGGAATGCTCAATCGCTGCCATTATTTTCTTATTGACATGAATAATGTGTGTGTGTGTGTGTGTGTGTGTGTGTGTGTAGGTTGTGTATTGGCAGGAAGTTTGAGTTGTCGTTACTGCTATCCAACAATGATGGACGATGAAAACATCAGAGAAACACATCACTGAGGGCAGATTGATTTATTCTGTAACACACTGTTAGTACAGTCTGTGTTTGTGTTTCATAAATACACCGAAAACTCTCATTAGAACATGCGATCATGTAAACAGCTGCTCTAAGTCGCCATGTTTGAGAGACCTGGATACAGTGTTGGAGGTGGGGCCACGTTTATTACAGCCAAAGTTGCTCAGTGCTGCATGAAGCTAAACCGTCCAACTGCCACAGATTCGTTTTTGAACTGATTTGTTACCTGTCATTAAACTGTTTTAGGGCCGAAGTCACAATGACATCATGTTATTATGTGGAGGTAGAGCTGCCTCTCCATCAGAGGGCTGTAGGCTGCATTAGCAAAACAAACTGGAGGAAAGTCGTCCTCCTTTGTAAGATTGGCTTCCTGTGACATCATCCATCCACTGAGTGAGAGCATACGGGTCGGCCAGTCTGGTCCCGTTGGTCAGTGTTTACTTATTCAAGTAACACTGGCGGTCCCGGAGAGTGAGTGACCTGACATGGTGCGTTGGTAAATTCAGTCCACCAGAGATTGTGGGGGCAGTGTTGTGTAATTCAAGCGAGATACGACTGTAGGAGACGACAAAGAAATTAAAATAACAGCAGAAAAGAAAGAATCAGTAATGTAGTGGAAAGAATCTCCGTCCACGTAAGGATGTATTTAATGTCCTCACAGACCACCAGCTCCACTTGAAGTCACAATATTACAACCTCCATCTTCGTCTTTTTTGTATGACACTTTTGGCCCCGCCCTCTGCTGCCATCTATTGGCTGTATCTATGCCAACATAAAGGACACACAGAAGTAGGAGGGCAGTGATTATGTGCAAAAGATACGCTGGTTTCAAATGTTGTAAAGTGAGAATAAATGAGCCTTAAGAGGAAGAGAGGTGAGGCAAAGATGCAAATTCAGGTGACAGGGACAGGTGTACACTAGACGCTTTGCTTAACTAAAGACTGATGACTTTCTCCCTGATTTTGTGTTTAGATGGGCGGATGCAATTTCAGAGTTTAAAAAACTCCCTCCGTTGCAGAACCAGTAGTAAATCTGCAGGGCGGTCCTTCGGTGGCTCGCTGAACTCTTGTGCTCATAAACATAGTCCCACTAGAAACACGTGTAGCGGTACAAAATGGCTCAGCCGTGCTCGCAGAAAAAACGCCGTCAAAGTTCAGTGGATGTTTGTCGCGTTTGCGGCGACACATTCTCACCAACTAAAAGAAACAAACATAATCTTTTACAAGGCCATGACTCATCCGTCCGGCCGGACTATAACGTTAGAGGGAATCGCCTTGTTTACAAATACTTCCGGGTAGAAAACCAGCAGAGCTTTTAGCTATATATATATATATATATATATATATATAACATTTTTTACATCAGTGTATCACCGTTTAGACTAATCCGATGTTTGTAAAATCTATAAACACAATGTTTGAACAAACATTACTATTTCTTAGCCGTTAGCGGTGTCTGTAATAGGTAATAACTCAATAAACGGTCCGTGAAAAAAATATATTTTCCAGTGGATATCTTAGTTACAACATGATTGAGCTAGCAAAGCATTTTTATGTTGCTATGTGTGGTATTTATTCAGTTTTGGTAAATCACGATGTCTAGAAAGCATCAGTGGCTGCAGCTGACAGGGACAGCTAACAGCAGCAGCAAAGCTAACATCAGGACGTCATCTGTTAAAGGCCTCCCATTGTAGGATACGACATAAAACTACTCCAGTTAGCTCAATCATGTTGTAATCAATCAGTCAATCAATCAATCAATTTTATTTATAAAGCCCAGTATCACAAATCACAATTTGCCTCACAGGGCTTTACAGCATACGACATCCCTCTGTCCTTATGACCCTCACAGCTGATCAGGAAAAACTCCCCAAAAAACCCTTTAACGGGGAAAAAACAGTAGAAACCTCAGGAAGAGCAACTGAGGAGGGATCCCTCTTCCAGGACGGACAGACGTGCAATAGATGTCGTACAGAACAGATCAGCATAATAAATTAACAGTAATCCATATGACACAATGAGACAGAGAGAGAGAGAGGGAGAGAGAGAGAGAGACAGAGAGAGAGACAGAGAGAGAGATGCAGGTAATGACAGTAGCTTACAACAACATTATTGAAAGTAATAATATTATAGTTATAGTTCTGGCTACTGTGGTACAATATGTTGAAAGTATGTATTAATATCTGTCAGTATACATGTGTGACAATAGTCATATGTGTATAATAACAGTAGAAGTATGACTAATGACTAATGATGGCAGCAGCAGCAGGAGGCATCTGGCAGGACCACGGCAGCAGCACAACCACACACGTCACACTGTCCAGGCACCGCTGTGATATGAGTTAATCTGAGAGACAGTGGAGCACAAAGGCTCCGGAGAAGAAGCCGAGTTAGTGACATCCAGAATGGCCGAGTTAGCAAGATGCAGTAACAGAATACGAGAGAGAGAGAGAGAGAGAGAGAGAGAGAGAGAGAGAGAGAGAGAGAAGGTGCCCGGTGTATTATAGGGGGGTCCTCCGGCAGACTAGGCCTAAGTCAGCCTAACTAGGGGCTGGTACAGGGCAAGCCTGAGCCAGCCCTAACTATAAGCTTTATCAAAGAGGAAAGTCTTAAGTCTAGTCTTAAATGTGGAGACGGTGTCTGCCTCCCGGACCGTAACAGGAAGATGATTCCACAGGAGAGGAGCCTGATAGCTGAAGGCTCTGGCTCCTGATCTACTTTTGGAGACTTTAGGGACCATGAGTAACCCTGCGTTCTCAGAGCGCAGTGTTCTGGTGGGATAATATGGCACTATGAGCTCTCTAAGATATGACGGAGCTTGACCATTTAGAGCTTTATAAGTTAACAGTAGGATTTTAAATTCAATTCTGGATTTTACAGGGAGCCAGTGCAGAGAAGCTAAAACAGGAGAAATATGATCTCGTTTCTTAGTTCCTGTTAGTACACGTGCTGCTGCATTCTGAATTAGCTGGAGAGTTTTTAAGGACTTACTAGAGCTACCTGATAATAGAGAGTTACAGTAATCCAGCCTTGAGGTAACAAAAGCGTGGACCAATTTTTCTGCATCTTTTCGGGTCAGGATAGGCCTAATTTTCACAATATTACGCAGATGAAAAAATGCAGTCTGTGAGGTTTGTTTTAAATGTGAATTAAAAGACAAATCTTGATCAAATATTACTCCGAGGTTTCTTACGGTAGTGCTAGAGGCCAGAGCAATGCCATCTAGAGAAACTATGTCATCAGATAAAGAGTCTCTGAGTTGTTTGGGGCCAAGAACAATAACTTCAGTTTTGTCTGAATTTAACATCAGGAAATTGGTGCTCATCCAAGTTTTTATGTCTTTAAGGCAGTTATGGAGTTTAGTTAATTGATTACTTTCTTCTGGCTTCATAGATAAATACAACTGTGTATCATCCGCATAACAATGGAAATTTATAGAGTGATATATAATGATGTTACCTAAAGGAAGCATATATAGAGTAAATAGGATTGGTCTGAGCACAGAACCTTGCGGAACTCCAAAACAAACTTTGGTACGTAAGGATGATTCATTACGAACGTCAACAAATTGAAAACGATCAGATAAATAAGATTTAAACCAGCTTAGTGCTGAACCTTTTAGGCCAATTAAGTGATCCAGTCTCTGCAGTAGAATTTGATGGTCAATTGTGTCAAACGCCGCACTAAGATCTAATAAAACAAGAACAGAGACGAGTCCTTTGTCTGAAGCAATCAGAAGGTCATTTGTAATTTTAACTAGAGCTGTCTCAGTGCTATGATGCACTCTAAATCCTGACTGAAATTCCTCAAATAAATTATTATCCTGGAGAAAATCACACAGCTGGTCTGCGACTACTTTCTCAAGGATCTTTGACATAAAGGGAAGATTAGATATTGGTCTATAGTTGGCTAACACCTCTGGATCCAGGGTGGGCTTTTTTAGGAGAGGTTTAATTACAGCTACCTTAAAAGACTGTGGTACATAGCCTGTTAATAGGGATATATTGATCATATCTAATATATGAGTGTTAACTAAAGGAAAGACCTCCTTAAGTAGCCTAGTTGGGATGGGGTCTAAGAGACACGTTGATGATTTAGATGAAGAAATCACTGCGGTCAATTCTTGAAGAGAAATTGGGGAGAAGCAATCTAAATATATATTAGGTCTTACAGCTGTGTTTGAGGTTAGATAGGTACTATCTGAGGACAGGAGGTCATGAATTTTGCCTCTAATAGTTAGAATTTTGTCTTTAAAAAAGCTCATAAAATCATTACTGCTAAAGGCTAAAGGAATACAAGGCTCAATAGAGCTTTGACTCTCAGTCAGCCTGGCTACAGTGCTGAAAAGAAACCTGGGGTTGTTCTTGTTTTCTTCTATTAATGCTGAGTAATAGTTTGCTCTGGCATTGCGGAGGCCCCTCTTATAAGTTTTGAGACTGTCTGTCCAGATTAAACGAGATTCTTCCAGTTTGGTTAATCGCCAATTCCTTTCAAATTTTCGCGATATTTGTTTTAACCTACGGGTTTGAGAGTTATACCAAGGAGCAAACTTTCTTTGCTTTTTTAACTTCTTTTTAAGAGGAGCTACAGAGTCAAGCATTGTTCGCAGCGAGCCTACGGCGCTATCGACAAAATGATCAAAGTCGGTACAGGAAACCTCTGTTACTGAGGGACTTGGTATTGAATTTAACAACGGAGTAATCTTTTCCTTAAATTTTGCGACAGCACTATCTGATAAACATCTAGTATAGTAACTGTTGCTGAGTGGCGTGTAATCGAGTAAAAAGAAATCAAAAGTAATCAGATAATGATCCGATAGCGAGGGATTCTGTGGAAAGACTTTTAGGTTATCAATTTCAATTCCATACGTCAGAACTAGATCGAGGGTATGGTTAAAACAGTGAATGGGTTCATGTACACCCTGACTGAAGCCAGTGGAGTCTAATAATGAGATAAACGCGGTAGCCAGGGAGTCATTATCAACGTCGACATGAATGTTAAAATCGCCTACAATAATAACTTTATCTGATTTAAGAACTAAACTGGATAAAAACTCTGAGAATTCAGATACAAATTCAGAATACGGGCCAGGAGCACGGTACACTATAACAAATAAAAGTGGCTGCGAGGTTTTCCAGGTCGGATGTAAAACACTAAGAACGAGGCTTTCAAATGAATTATAATCTAGTTTAGGTTTAGGGCTGATTAACAGACTAGAGTTAAAAATGGCTGCAACTCCCCCTCCTCGGCTGCTGCCTCGAGGAATGTGGGTATTATTATGACTGGGAGGAGTGGACTCATTTAGACTAACATATTCATCTTGACACAGCCAGGTTTCAGTGAGACTGAGTAAATCAATATGATTATCTGATATTAATTCGTTTACTAACACTGCTTTAGACGATAGAGACCTGATATTTAACAGTCCGCATTTAATTCTCCTGTTTTGTCTTTCTGTCACAGAAGAGGTTTTAATTTTTATGAGGTTGTTATGCACAACTCCTCTTTGTTTAATTTTAGATTTAAATAATTTAGGTGGTCGGGGGACAGACACCGTTTGTATAAAACTATGAAAACTATGGCTGGGTAACTGAACTAGAAGCTCAGAGAGGCGTTTAGGACTGCAACTCTCTGTCCTGGTCTCAACTCTGGGTTGTCAGGGATTTAAATTACTAATAAAATTTGCCAGGTTCCTAGAAATGAGAGCAGCTCCATCCAAAGTGGGATGAATGCCGTCTCTCCTAATAAGACCAGGTTTTCCCCAGAAAGTTTGCCAATTATTAATAAAACCCACATCGTTTGCTGGACACCACCTGGACAGCCAGCGGTTAAATGATGACATGCGGCTAAACATGTCATCAGTGGTCAGATTTGGGAGGGGTCCAGAGAAAACTACGGAGTCCGACATAGTTTTTGCATATTCACACACCGAGGCAATATTAATTTTAGTGACCTCCGACTGGCGTAACCGGGTGTCATTGCCGCCGACGTGAATAACAATCTTACTGAATCTACGTTTAGCTTTAGCCAGCAGTTTTAAATTTGACTCAATGTCGCCCGCTCTGGCCCCAGGGATACATTTGACTATGGCCGCTGGTGTTGCTAACTTCACGTTCCTCAGAATAGAGCTGCCAATAACCAGAGTTTTATCCTCAGCGGGTGTGTCGCTGAGTGGGGAAAAGCGGTTGGAAACGTGAACAGGCTGGTGGTGAGCCGTGGGCTTCTGCTTGGAGCTGTGCTTCTGGCGAACCGTAACCCAACCTCCCGGCTGAACGGGAGTTACCGGAGGACAGTTAGCTGAGGCTAAGGCTATGCTATGTGGCTCCGCACCGGCTACAGGGGGCTGGCTAACTACCGCAGCTACTGAATGGTTTTCCATGGTGCGGAGCCGCGCTTCTAATTCACTAAGCCTCGCCTCCAATGCAGCAAATAAGCTACACTTATTACAATTACCACTGTCGCTAAAGGAGGCAGAGGCATAACTGAACATTTGGCTCACCGAGCAAGAAAGAGCAGAAGGAGAAGCCATCGCTAACTGTAAAGCTAATGTAGCTACCAAGGCTAGTAACGTGCAAACAACAGCTAAGAGATTAGCAAGAAAGTCGTAGAAAGGAGGAGAGCTATAAGTGCTTAAACAGAACCACTGTGGGTTAAGACTTGAAGTAGACGTTAAAGCAACTGAAGTGAGAAAGCAGGCTAGCAGAATTCACCAGAGCAGTACAGAGACGCTGTCACAGAAACACCGGAAATGACACAACTCACTTACCGCAATACGTCAGCACGTCAGGTGAAGTCAGACATCTGCTGGAAAAAACATTTTCTTCACGGATGAGCACATGTTTGATAAAACGGAGTTTAATCTCTCGGCATCCATTTTCAAGCTCTCTGTGTGTTTGTTGCCTTACGGACGAGAAAAGGGGGAGCGCACATTTCCGAGAAGGCGTGTCCTTTTCAAAAATGCAACAGGCGTTGCTTTGTTGCCAGCCATTTTCGCTGGTGTGTTAAACACACTTCAGAAAGGAGTGTCCCCAGACTATCAGAAGGCGGAGATCTCCGATTGTCTGGTGGCGAGACTAGTTGTACACAGGTGTCGCTACAGCAACAGAAAGTTTGTTTTTGGTTTGAACCATTTGGAGCTGCAGCAGACTCACATCACAGAGCTGATTAAGATACCTCAAAACATCAGGCATCTGATTGTTGTAATTTATGTCTAAAAATCACTTTCTCAGAGTCCTAACTGTCAAATCTGAACTCACAGACATGATACACACATGTTCAGATTCAGTGCGACTTCTCCTTCCAGAGGACGACATCATCTCTGACGTCCATCATAATAAACCTCCATGAATCCACAGCGAGAGTCGTCTGAACATCCATGAGTTCACTGCAGACAGGAGCTGCTCACACTTCATTTAGCTCACCGTGAGCGGACACATGCAGGACTACATGTGAACCAATACAGGCTCCGGTTGTAGCCTGCAGCTCTCTGAAGCCACAGTCACATTTAACTTCCTGTTTCTACCCCACAAAGTTGTTCTAAAGCTTTGAGCATGATCATCACCCTGAACAGAAGCAGAAACAGAAGAATTATAGGAGAGACAAAATCCAGAAAGTGTCAGGCTGTGGAGCTGATCACAGCAGGAGGAAGTATTTAAGGAAATCAGCAGCCTGTGTGTAACATGTGTGGACGGGGACAAAGACAGAGGACAACTCCAAGACATCGTTGTCCAGCATTTATTTTCCCTGCAGAAGACAGTACGGCACGTTAACATCCTTCTGGACACTGATTTCTGCACCTCTGCTCCCTCAGCTGTGCAAAACAGCCCTGTGTAACCACATCTTCTCCTTCAGGTCCAAATACTTCACTCTGACATCACATTATATTCACACTATCATCCAAGAGCTGTTAAAACTGACCTGAAAACACTGAACAATACATTTCCTCAAAACCAAGAAAAACACTGACACCTGGTGGGCAAAGTATCAAAGTGCATGTGAGGTGGAAGATTAGCACATTAAACCAGTGGTTTAGGCACACGTGTGTTCACATCTGTGCACAACAGCTTCTACAGCCTGTGTTATCACTCTCATCACAACATGACAATTAAAATAAGAAGAAATAAGACAGGCAGGTTTCGTGACTCTGACTGTTCTTTTTCTCTTCTCTTTCGGTGACAGCTCTACTTCGCTGGTGCTTTGTTGTAATTTGCTCTGTGCAATAAACTGATCCATCGTCACGCTCACAGCTTTCTCATTTTAAGTGTCATCATCCTCACACTGGCTGCCAGTCAGGACTTTTCATGTGTCACACATTTATAATTCCCACATGCAAACAGCAGCAAATAAGTTCCCTGTGAAGGTTTTTAAATTAAATTAAATTTCATTTCATTTTTTAGTCTCTTCATTAGGAAATGGGTGCACACAACACGCTGATACAGTCGATTAGAAATTAATTTATAACTTTTTTTTTTTATGGGCCCAGTTAAATATTGCAATAATAATGTGTGGTCACCACAAAATCCCACGGCACAGCTGGACTGGCATCACGACACACCACTTGAGAACCACTGCTTTACACAAACACACACAGACCTGCACAGGACAGTTGGATCGTTAATGACCTTCTTGACACCTGTTTCATCACCTCTGCTCCTGAACACAGAATAACAGCATTTCACACACACAGCTCATCACACGACACAAGGCTGTAACAGCTTCAATGAAAAAATGCGCGAAAGCATTCAAACAACACAAATCAGCTGCTAACGTGAAACAATATGCACCAAAGATTAAAATATAACCTGCTCCATTCACAGAGGAAATAATAAAGTGCTGCAGCATTTTTCAAAGCGACGTGTCCCAGCACTCTGAGGGGCAGATGGGAGGAGCTACGGAAACCCGGGAGGTACAGAAGAGGTGATGTGCATCAAGTTCATTTCCACAAGAAACACTAAAAATAACAGTAAATAAAAAATAACTCCGAAAGACCAAATTCACAAATACTTGACAGAAATTTTAAATGACAAATAAAAATGATAAAATGTAGTTTAGAACAAGAAATAATTAAGTGCACTTCTGTTACATGGACACTATGTTTCCACGGTAACACAGTTAGCCGTCAGCAGAGACGACAGGAAATAAAATCAAATCAAGACATTTTCAATATTTCACAAAGCGTTCTCTGTGTCTGTCCACATCTACAGGAACACGGCTCTTTACCAAAGCTCACTGACTCAGCGGAGCACCGACCAATGGGAAGGCTTCTTGTGTTTCGTGTCATTTAGATTTTTTTTTTGTTTTGTTTTGTTTCTTAGAAATTAACTAAATTAAGTGAAGCTGACGTCAGAACCTGATCAACTAAACTAAAGCTTCCTGGAATAATAACCATCCATATTCCTACACTGAACAAAATGTTTGTCACTGACCTGTACTGACCCCGCCATGTTTCTGGAAAAGAAAAGACTTGTTTGACAACAATAAATAAATGTTTTAAAAACAGCATAAAAAGCATCAAATTGAACTTTATCGAACACGTTGTTGTGTTTTAAAACAAATTATAATAAACCCTTTTTTGAAATC
The DNA here is from genome assembly GCF_041903045.1 of Epinephelus lanceolatus. Lineage (NCBI taxonomy): Eukaryota > Metazoa > Chordata > Actinopteri > Perciformes > Serranidae > Epinephelus > Epinephelus lanceolatus. The sequence goes on along the minus strand of NC_135734.1, from coordinate 52,743,850 downwards.
TTTCCTTCATTTCATATTTTGTAAGATTGAACCTCATAACTCCAAACAGGAAGTGGAGGGCGGGGCTTTGATTCATATCAGCACTGACACATAACAAAATGGAACCTGATTGGTCCTCTTGTGTTCTTTCTCAGTGCTGATTGGCTCACAGTAAAACCTTACAGAGCCAAGTTAGACATTAAACCTTTTTGTTATTTTAAATATATACCTTAAAAAACGTAATTATAATTCAGAGGTAAAGAAATATATTCATGAATTCAGTGCACGTTTACCTCAGGTACATGTGTACAGACATGACGTCATCATGTGACTGACTGAGCCAGCGCGGGTCGTCTCCTCTCGGCCTCTGATCCTCCAGGAAACAGTCTCACTCTCTGCTTCAGTCTCTCCACAAAGCTGTTCTCACTTTCTGCTGACCGGGCACTGACCCTGACCAACTGCTGACCCATAATGCCCCACTCCTCCGCTCCCCCTTTAAGGGCTGCAGTGCTCTCAGACTCTTTTTAACCCTTTACTTCCTCCGTACACAAACAACAACATGCACACTCACACACACACACACACACACACACACACACAGCTGCATGTACACACCGAAAAACACGATGCAATTATGATGCTGCCACGTCCGAGGCTGAGCTGTGTGATTCACTGCTGCAGAGCTGCTGAGAGACTTAATGGCAACACTTTCACTCCACAACACACAGACACACACTGACACACACAGACACACACACACAGACACACACACACTGACACACACTGACACACACAGACGACACACACACAGACACAGACAGATACACACACACAGACACAGACAGATACACACTGACACACACAGATACACACAGACACACACACACACACACACACAGATACACACAGACACACACAGACACACACAGATACACACTGACACACAGACACACACAGAGACACACTGACACACACACAGACACACACACACACACACAGACAAACACAGAGACACACTGACACACACACAGACACACACAGATACACATTGACACACACAGATACACACTACCACACACTGACACACACAGACACAGATACACACTACCACACACTAACACAAACAGACACAGATACACACTACCACACACTAACACACACAGACACAGATACACACTGACACACACAGACACACACAGATACACACAGATACACACTGACACACACTAACACACACTGACACACACAGATACACACTACCACACACTAACACACACACAGGGTGGACGTACACAAAAAAACTGAATGTTCATGTCTGATAACATTTTTAAACATCTCAGAAAGGCACACTGTAAAAGATTCATCAAATTTTGGTTGTTTGAGGCTGCGATCAAACAGGTAGTGTTCTGCAGGTTGGAGTTCAGAGCGCTCCGGCAAAAACACCAGGGACCTAGAGCACCCAACACCAGGCACCTAGAGCACCAAACACCAGGCACCTAGAGCACCCAGGTGCCTAGAGCACCAAACACCAGGGACCTAGAGCACCCAAACACCAGGGACCTAGAGCACCCAAACACCAGGGACCTAGAGCACCCAAACACCAGGCACCTAGAGCACCCAAACACCAGGCGCCTAGAGCACCCAAACACCAGGGACCTAGAGCACCCAAACACCAGGGACCTAGAGCACCCAAACACCAGGGACCTAGAGCACCCAGGGACCTAGAGCACCAGACACCAGGCATGTAGCAATGCAAAAAGTTTCTTTCTCATTAAAAATGATGACAAAAAGATGAGAGGATGAAATGGTGGAAACACAGAGAGGGCGGAGGAATGTTCTCCACTGGATGACAGTGAGGATATGAAACACTACAGATCTGATCATGCAGGGATAACGTGTGTAACATCTCATTAGGGCTTCACACACATTTCACACCCAACACACCAACACTATAACACCAGAAATAAAATGATGACATCACTGAGATATTTGTAAAACTGTAAAAACCCGTCAGAGCAGCAGTTATGAGTTGAGTGTGTCTCAACCTTCATCAGCAGTGATCACACTGACACTGTCACAGTCTGCAGTTCATCTCATGTTCACTGGGTGTCCTCACACCTTACAGGCTCACAGAGGGGCGTGTCTCTGACAACCAATCACATCTGTTAGAAGAATGCATCACACCTGGCAACAGGGTGGACCTCACCTCCTAAATCACTCCTGAATCCTTCATAAAAGTTTTTAGGCTGAGTCAGGAGCTGTCTGAGAGGATGTTTGTGAATATGACCCCAGGCCTCTAATTGAGACAGGCCTGTATTTGTCAAAATGTGTAGCCGCAGCAGGCTGGTGAAAGTTTTACAGTTCGTCGAAGCAGCTTTAAACAGAAGACTTTAATACACTCAGTATGAACATGCACACAGGACTCCAGAAGAAACAGACGAGGTTTGAATCAGCACCAAGAAGTAAAAGATCTGAACTTCTTCTGTCACTAACCAGGTTTCCATCCAAATGTATCACATATTTTAAGCCAGTTTTGTGAAAATGCGAATTTATGCAAGTTTCCATTCATTATTGTTTTGCAAGTATTGGGAGTCAACAGGTCGAGCAGTAGGTGGCTCTTCTCCTGAAAAATAAAATTGAGAGCGTCTCATGTCCACAACTGATGTAAACAATTACTGGCACATCCATGACTACAACGAGATGGAGAGATTCCTTGGAACTTCTTGGCTGTTGTGAGAGCTCTCATCACACTCATATCAGCGCTGTCAGTGTAGCCTACATAATGCCGTGACGTCTGTGTTGGTACACCAGGCAGCGCACATGATGCAGCGGTATTCAACACGTCCAGTCTATTCGGGTAAGTTGTGAAATACACTCACCTGACACTGGAGTAATTACCTCTCTCTAAGTTCACACAGGTGTGTGTGTGAAGTAGAAGTAGGATCCGGTAGCCTACGTCATCGTTTATTCGCTAAATCTGTTTCCATTGCCAAAAGTTGCATCTTCCTAATACGCTGACTTTTCCACCCCCTCCAAGCGTAAAAACTTTTTGAGATATTTCAGCCTTTTTTCAAATCTTTCTTTTTTTTTTTTTTTTTGCAATTGTTGAAAATGCGAATAAAAATAGGTGGATGGAAACCCGACTCATGATGAGACAGGTCGGCCCTGCTGCTGACCGACTGCACAGAAACACACACCTGGAGAAACTTCAACACCAACAGCTGCTTTCACAGGTAATGGTTTTGGGTCCGTGTAGCTCTTTGGAGTGAGACGACAGGCAGAAACTCACTTCCACACGAGTGTGGGATTTCACAAATGCTCATCATTTATTTTTTATTTACGTCAACTTAAAAACACTCCAACTTTACCAAGCCTGGTTGTACGGCTACTACAGTTTTACTGTAACGGGTACAGCCAGATGTAGGGGGCGGGTATTTATACGTCATGGCCTCAAGCTGAAAAAGACTTCCTGTTAGGAACCTCTCGACCATCCTAGCTCGTAGCTGCTTAAAGCTTGCTGCTAGCTCCTAGTGCTAGCTCCTCGCTGCACAAATAAGAGACTTGGGACGGCCTAGAAGATGGCGGACCTCGAACGACTTCCGGTTCAAGCGAGGAGCTAGCAGTAGCACTATAAAGATAAGAGACTTGGGACGCACTCCAGGAGACACCTCCTTCACCTGACTTCTCCTCAGCACACTTCCTCCTCCTCCTCTTCTTCAATTCAATTCAATTCAATTCAATTTTATTTATAAAGCCCAATATCACAAATCACAATTTGCCTCACAGGGCTTTACAGCATACGACATCCCTCTGTCCTTAAGACCCTCACAGCGGATAAGGAAAAACTCCCCAAAAAAAAACCCTTTAACGGGGAAAAAAAAAACGGTAGAAACCTCAGGAAGAGCAACTGAGGAGGGATCCCTCTTCCAGGACGGACAGACGTGCAATAGATGTCGTACAGAACAGATCAGCATAATAAATTAACAGTAATCCATATGACACAATGAGACAGAGAGAGAGACAGAGAGAGAGAGAGACAGAGAGAGAGATGCAGGTAATGACAGTAGCTTACAACAACATTAATGAAAGTAATAATATTATAGTTATAGTTCTGGCTACTGTGGTACAATATGTTGAAAGTATGTATTAATATCTGGCAGTATACATGTGTGACAATAGTCATATGTGTATAATAACAGTAGAAGTATGACTAATGACTAATGATGGCAGCAGCAGCAGGAGGCATCTGGCAGGACCACGGCAGCAGCACAACCACACACGTCACACTGTCCAGGCACCGCTGTGATATGAGTTAATCTGAGAGACAGTGGAGCACAAAGGCTCCGGAGAAGAAGCCGAGTTAGTGACATCCAGAATGGCCGAGTTAGCAAGATGCAGTAATAGCATACGAGAGAGAGAGAGAGAGAGAGAGAGAGAGAGAGAGAGAGAGGGAGGGAGCCCGGTGTATTATAGGGGGTCCTCCGGCAGACTAGGCCTAAGTCAGCCTAACTAGGGGCTGGTACAGGGCAAGCCTGAGCCAGCCCTAACTATAAGCTTTATCAAAGAGGAAAGTCTTAAGTCTAGTCTTAAATGTGGAGACGGTGTCTGCCTCCCGGACCGTAACAGGAAGATGATTCCACAGGAGAGGAGCCTGATAGCTGAAGGCTCTGGCTCCTGATCTGCTTTTGGAGACTTTAGGGACCACGAGTAACCCTGCGTTCTCAAAGCGCAGTGTTCTGGTGGGATAATATGGCACTATGAGCTCTCTAAGATATGACGGAGCTTGACCATTTAGAGCTTCATAAGTTAACAGTAGGATTTTAAATTCAATTCTGGATTTTACAGGGAGCCAGTGCAGAGAAGCTAAAACAGGAGAAATATGATCTCGTTTCTTAGTTCCTGTTAGTACACGAGCTGCTGCATTCTGAATTAGCTGGAGAGTTTTTAAGGACTTACTAGAGCTACCTGATAATAGAGAGTTACAGTAATCCAGCCTTGAGGTAACAAAAGCGTGGACCAATTTTTCTGCATCTTTTCGGGTCAGGATAGGCCTAATTTTCGCAATATTACGCAGATGAAAAAATGCAGTCCGTGAGGTTTGCTTTAAATGAGAATTAAAAGACAAATCTTGATCAAATATTACTCCGAGGTTTCTTACGGTAGTGCTAGAGGCCAGAGCAATGCCATCTAGAGAAACTATGTCATCAGATAAAGAGTCTCTGAGTTGTTTGGGGCCAAGAACAATAACTTCAGTTTTGTCTGAATTTAACATCAGGAAATTGGTGCTCATCCAATTTTTTATGTCTTTAAGGCAGTTATGGAGTTTAGTTAATTGATTACTTTCTTCTGGCTTCATCGATAAATACAACTGTGTATCATCCGCATAACAATGGAAGTTTATAGAGTGATTTCTAATGATGTTACCTAAAGGAAGCATATATAGAGTAAATAGGATTGGTCCGAGCACAGAACCTTGCGGAACTCCAAAACAAACTTTGGTACGTAAGGATGATTCATTACGAACGTCAACAAACTGAAAACGATCAGATAAATAAGATTTAAACCAGCTTAGTGCTGAACCTTTTAGGCCAATTAAGTGATCCAGTCTCTGCAGTAGAATTTGATGGTCAATTGTGTCAAACGCCGCACTAAGATCTAATAAAACAAGAACAGAGACGAGTCCTTTGTCTGAAGCAATCAGAAGGTCATTTGTAATTTTAACTAGAGCTGTCTCAGTGCTATGATGCACTCTAAATCCTGACTGAAATTCCTCAAATAAATTATTATCCTGGAGAAAATCACACAGCTGGTCTGCGACTACTTTCTCAAGGATCTTTGACATAAAGGGAAGATTAGATATTGGTCTATAGTTGGCTAACACCTCTGGATCCAGGGTGGGCTTTTTTAGGAGAGGTTTAATTACAGCTACCTTAAAAGACTGTGGTACATAGCCTGTTAATAGGGATATATTGATCATATCTAATATATGAGTGTTAACTAAAGGAAAGACCTCCTTAAGTAGCCTAGTTGGGATGGGGTCTAAGAGACACGTTGATGATTTAGATGAAGAAATCACTGCGGTCAATTCTTGAAGAGAAATTGGGGAGAAGCAATCTAAATATATATTAGATTCTACAGCTGTGTTTGAGGTTAGATAGGTAGGCCTACCATCCGAGTCTTCCTCTTCTGATGTGGATTTTGGCAGTCAGTGTTGTCGCCCTCTGCAGGATGAAAAATGAATGACTTCAACCACACAAACAGGAAGTGAAGACGTGTGGAATCAGTCGCTGCTTCTCAGTTTGACCAGAGATTTAAGAGAGACACACGTGACGGGCTCTGATCACACGTATGTCTTTATTGTTGTAATGAAAACATGCCGGACTGTCTGAGGACCAACACACTGCTGTGTCTCAGTCACACTCACAGCTCCTGCTGCCTCTAACTGGAGCACACACACACAGAAAGGTCTGTTGTTTAAGTGGAGGGAGAGTTTGACTTTGAGACAGTCTGCTCTTCAGTTTCCTCTCAGCACCAGCAGGTCCTGAGGAGCCGGGTCAGCCTGACATCACAGCCTGGTTTTACACCTCCAAACAAAACTGTCCAGATCTCATCAGAGAGGTCAGGAGGAGCGCTCAGAGAGGAGGAATATTTCTCCTGCTTCACATTATCCTCGCTCTACACTTTGATTCTTTACATCTGACGATGTTCTTCTTATTAAAACACTTTGATGCTTCATGTATCAGAGTGAATTCATCACATGCTGCTTTAAGTGTCTCTGGATGACGTCTGATGTTCTTATGAACCAGGATCCTAAAATGAAGGAAATGCTTTGGGTTCAGTGACCTCTGTGATGGAACACTGTCATGCTCAGGTTGCCTCAGGCACGGCAGCGTTGAACCAACAGTGTGTGTTTAATAATAAAGATCCAGATTTTCTGATCTGATCTGAAATCAGTCCCACATGACGTCTGCAGAACAACAACATGATCAGCTTTGGTTTCAACCAACTGAGTCAGAGTGACAGCGTCAGTGTTTACAGCTCGCCTGACGTCAGCTGATTAAAGTAAACACAGAGTCCAGCTGAGACTGAACGTCTTCAGCTCATAAACCAAAGTATCAGACACATGCAGACTTGGTTATGACATCACAATGACAGCGCCGACTGGATCACGGCTTCAGAGTGCTGCACAGGTTATTACTTCTCTAACTGTGAAGCTCAATGCAAAAGGGCACATTAATAAAATTATTATTATCAGTGGTAAACTATCCCAAAAAATGTTGATAAAATGCCCGAAAAAATGTGCCGCGCTTTAGTTTTGCCTCCATGGCGAGCTGCTATCTGTCTGTTTGATTGGCTCATTTCATGCTGCATTTCTATTGGTTGGTTAGCAGACGTAGGTGGTGACAGCATCACACTGTCAGTCTTTGATCACAGACCGTGACGACGACCATCCTTGAGCCTCTCTGACTGTGAACCACCGCTTTAGAGCCGCCACCAAAGATATCAACACGGTTCTTTACTGCTGGTCGTCTTCAGTCTGGGACAGACCAGAGTCACACAGTGTGTACCGGACTTTAGTCTCAGTTGTTTAAAGCAGACCAGATCAGCATGCTGTCATCAAGCACCAATCACAAAGGCCACGCCCCCTTTCGGGGTACAGAATGGTGCTGTCACATCATGAGGAAGATACCATCTGTCTCAGTCAGTCACCTGTCGGGAGATACCATCTGCACACTTTAAGAAAGAGTTCATTTCTTCCCACAGCCTCGCTGTATTGATTACTGAATCAGCAAAAAAACATCTGCACACACACACACACACACACACACACACACGCAGACAGAGCTACCAGAAGAAAAATCTGATGAACCTAATCAGACTCAATTATCCAGAGAAACTGATGTGTGCGTTTAAAGAGTTGCTCTCTGTGCTTTAGTACAAGTGTGTGTGTGTGTGTGTGTGTGTGTGTGTGTGTGTGTGAGGCACAGAAAGGTCTGACGGTGCAGATAAGTTTGGGTCTTTGTCGGCTTCTGCAGACGTGGTATCTGTTTCCTGGATCACCTCTGAGGCCGCTCATTGATCCGCTGCAGAAAAACACCAGAGGAGTCCATCCTCGTCCTCCTCCTCCTCCTCGTCCTCCTCCTCCTCCTCCTCACTGTCTGCTGATAGGAAGTTAACCCGTCACATCAGGCACATTCACTTCATCCAGTTTAAAACTGCACGTGTGGCTCAGCTGCACTTGATACTTTATGTACATACAGACATACAGACATATGCACGGACAGACTGACAACCCAGAAACATAATTCCTCTGGCCACAGCGGAGGCATAAAAAATGGGTGTTTTTCCAAAGCGCTCATGGCGGAGGAGCTGCTAACTATGATGCTGATGTGAAAATACAAAAACATGAATGTCTGTATCTAGAGTCAGTGTTTGGTTTGTCCGTTCTGGGCTACTGTAGAAACATGGTGGTGCAACATGGTGATCTCTGTAGATGAGGACCTGCTCCCTGTGGAGATATAAACAGCTCATTCTGAGGGAACCAGAACACAGTGACTGTTACTTCCTGCTGATGAGATTATATTTCACTGCAGCTGAAGTCAGAACACAAACTCTGATCAAAGGAAACTCTTCTTCTCCTCACAAGCAGAAAAGTTTCAAACTGCAGCCTCTGAACGAAGGAACCACTGCAGCTCAAAGTGTCTCTGAGGAGTGACCTCCAGCCAAAGATCAGGGAAATGACCCCAAATACACCTCAGAGGAAAAGTGTCCGTCACCACCGTCTGAGTCATAAACTTACAGCTGTTTAGGAGTGAGTGTGATAACTCAGACAGTCAGCTGGTCTGAGGTCTGTTCTGCTGCCTCCGCCTGTGATGGAGCAGGAAAAGTCCAGAGCAAACCTGCACAGACAGACTTCAGCTCCACAGACTCACAGCTGCAGACTCAACCACACACACACTAATGGAGCCTCAGTCTGCCCAGTAAAGACACACAACTGGTATCAACCCTCAACCAATAAAACCCTGGACACTGAGCTCGTCCCACAGTCTGACCTCTGAGGTCTCTGAGGAGACTCACATCCTCGTTGTGGACTTGCTGCTCCACACCTGCAGACCTTTGATCGATGTTATTTTATTTCCATCCCATGTCAAGAAAACAAAAAGAGGAGCTTGAGGAGCTGCACGCTGCCAGATGACATCATGTTTGTAGTTGACCAATGAAGATGAGTTTACATATCACCTTGGGTTCGTCCTTCACCTTCTCAAAATGATCCCACACTTTGGATTTCCTGCCCGACATGTTATTAACTAGCCTGTGGAATAACCGCAGGTACCAGCCCTGGAAATTAACCTGACTCCTGTCTGACTGCTGAGCGTGGACACTTCCTGTGTCTGTCCTTTCAAAGTAAAGTCACACATGCTCCAGTCATATAGGTTTGGATTTATTGTGACGAGGTGCAGCTCCTGATAGAGTTTCATGTTTGTTTTTTACCTGCGACTAAGCGACCAATGAGACCTTGCTGACTAATGACCTCTGTGGTCGACTAATGATTATATAGAGGACATGATTTCATGAAAGACCTGTTGTGTTTCTCTGCAGGTGCAGCTCAGTTTCACCACGAGGACGAGCTCAGCTGTTTATCAATCAATCAATCAATCAATCAATCAATCTTTATTTCAGACTCAAAAATAGGTCCATATAAACTATAATAATAAAAAAAACATAAAAATATAAATATATAAAAATATAAATGTTTAAAAAAGAAACATTAATGAATCAATGCGTTCCTGTGAATTAAAGCCAGGCTGATATGTCAGTGGATCTGTGTCCATATATGATACATATATATCATGTATGACCTTCACTGTGTGGATCCGTCCGTCCTACAGAGACAGAAACTAAAGAAAATGTGAGGCAGTCGAATATAAGCTGAGAATATTTGTGAGACATCAGTGAGCGGTCTGATTCCCTCCACGCTGTGTGAACAGCTCCGCTCGAGGCGACACAGTCTGCACACCGACTTCAGCCTCCTTCCATCAGCTGACGGATCATTAGCTCTCTCCATGAAGCGCGAGCTCTCTGCGGACTCACCGTCACCTCTGTGACATCAGCGATGAGGCGTCCCGGCACTGAAGCAGTTAAAAAGCACCGCAGGCCAGTTAAAGGAGATAAATAGAGAGGCTGCCCCGCGGACAATAACTGTATTTCTTTTCTCACCGTAAATACCTCTGTAAGAGAAATCAATATGAGGAGGACCTGATAACTATCTGTGTGTGTGTGTGTGTATGTGTGTGTTCCTTCTCCCTTTGGTGCCTATTATGGAGGATTCTTGTTGAGGAACCGCTGTGAGGCTCTGCAGACCCCATCGACCCAAACATCCATCCTGAGCATGAAAGTGAATTTCTCTTCTCTTTGGATCTCCATCTTCCTCCTCCTCCACCTCCCTCTTCATCTCTCTCTGCTCCTCCCTCCTTTGTCCTTCAAATTTATCACCTGTGAGTTTTTATTATTTCCCAGAACATAAATATGGTGTTTATTTCTGAGTGTGAGTCTGTTTACGAGTGATAACTGTGTGTCCATGTCGGTGATGAGTTCAGGCCCAAACGTCTTTGCAGTGTCCACAGGAAACGTCTCAGCAGCGTCTGTTTTTCAAGAGACATTCAAGAGTCCTGCACCTGCATGGGTAACGTAAAAATAAAATATACAGTACAGGCCAAAAGTTTGGACACACCTTCTCATTCAATGCGTTTTCTTTATTTTCATGACTATTTACATTGTAGATTCTCACTGAAGGCATCAAAACTATGAATGAACACATGTGGAGTTATGTACTTAACAAAAAAAGGTGAAATAACTGAAAACATGTTTTATATTCTAGTTTCTTCAAAATAGCCACCCTTTGCTCTGATTACTGCTTTGCACACTCTTGGCATTCTCTCCATGAGCTTCAAGAGGTAGTCACCTGAAATGGTTTCCACTTCACAGGTGTGCCTTATCAGGGTTAATTAGTGGAATTTCTTGCTTTATCAATGGGGTTGGGACCATCAGTTGTGTTGTGCAGAAGTCAGGTTAATACACAGCCGACAGCCCTATTGGACAACTGTTAAAATTCATATTATGGCAAGAACCAATCAGCTAACTAAAGAAAAACGAGTGGCCATCATTACTTTAAGAAATGAAGGTCAGTCAGTCCGGAAAATTGCAAAAACTTTAAATGTGTCCCCAAGTGGAGTCGCAAAAACCATCAAGCGCTACAACCAAACTGGCACACATGAGGACCGACCCAGGAAAGGAAGACCAAGAGTCACCTCTGCTTCTGAGGATAAGTTCATCCGAGTCACCAGCCTCAGAAATGGCAAGTTAACAGCAGCTCAGATCAGAGACCAGATGAATGCCACACAGAGTTCTAGCAGCAGACCCATCTCTAGAACAACTGTTAAGAGGAGACTGCGCCAATCAGGCCTTCATGGTCAAATAGCTGCTAGGAAACCATTGCTAAGGAGAGGCAACAAGCAGAAGAGATTTGTTTGGGCCAAGAAACACAAAGAATGGACATTAGACCAGTGGAAATCTGTGCTTTGGTCTGATGAGTCCAAATTTGAGATCTTTGGTTCCAACCGCCGTGTCTTTGTGAGACGCAGAAAAGGTGAACGGATGGATTCCACATGCCTGGTTCCCACTGTGAAGCATGGAGGAGGAGGTGTGATGGTGTGGGGGTGTTTTGCTGGTGACACTGTTGGGGATTTATTCAAAATTGAAGGCACACTGAACCAGCATGGCTACCACAGCATCCTGCAGCGACATGCCATCCCATCCGGTTTGCGTTTAGTTGGACGATCATTTATTTTTCAACAGGACAATGACCCCAAACACACCTCCAGGCTGTGTAAGGGCTATTTGACCAAGAAGGAGAGTGATGGAGTGCTGCGGCAGATGACCTGGCCTCCACAGTCACCGGACCTGAACCCAATCCAGATGGTTTGGGGTGAGCTGGACCGCAGAGTGAAGGCAAAGGGGCCAACAAGTGCTAAACACCTCTGGGAACTCCTTCAAGACTGTTGGAAAACCATTTCAGGTGACTACCTCTTGAAGCTCATGGAGAGAATGCCAAGAGTGTGCAAAGCAGTAATCAGAGCAAAGGGTGGCTATTTTGAAGAAACTAGAATATAAAACATGTTTTCAGTTATTTCACCTTTTTTTGTTAAGTACATAACTCCACATGTGTTCATTCATAGTTTTGATGCCTTCAGTGAGAATCTACAATGTAAATAGTCATGAAAATAAAGAAAACGCATTGAATGAGAAGGTGTGTCCAAACTTTTGGCCTGTACTGTATATACGTACATATAAATTCACAGGTAAAAATGAACTCCATGTGGGCAGCTAGGATGAGCCAAAGTAAAAAGATGTGCAGTATACGTGTGATGTTATGACATCACTATTATCAAGCTGCAGTTCCTTTTATTTTTGTGCAGCGTTGACTCAGCCACACTGACAGGTAACAGGTCAGTTCTGGTACTGAGCTTTACGGGTTATGGGCAGCTCAGGTTTTTCAGGACTCTGACACATTCACAGTTTATGTTTTTTAAAATCATTTTTCATGTTTAAAGACATGTCAGCGGCTCATTTAGATGCTAACAGATGATTTAATATGAGGAGCGTGAGTACAGTTGATCTCTCAGCTGCTGTCATGAACCTGGATTCATGCTGAGTTTGTCTGACGTTGTTCTGCAGCTCAGTGACATATTCAACATATTCATGAGCCGCCACCAAAGTCCTGACACATTAATCCAAAGTCACTTACAAGAATCACACAAAAACATCCACTTCATCAAAGATACTGAACATTCTTGAAGCGCTGCATCGCCGTGGTCCAGAGGTCTGCGTACTCAGTGACCCTGAGAGCTATGCAGGGAAGGTTCAACCAAAGGCAGACAAATGCAATCCCTAGTCCTCCAGGATGGGGTGTTGGGGGCGGGGCTATCTACCCCACCCTGTAAAACAGAGTGAGTTACAAATCCATTGATGAATGAACACCAAATCATAAACCTGGTTGAAGAAGGTGTCCCAGCGATGGGGACGATGACACATCACACCTTCTGACACCAAAATATCTCTCAGTGTGGAGACATAGACAGAACTGCGCTCCACGCTGGCAAGGCTGACATTTTTGCTGAGGAAAAGGTGCGCTACAACCTCTTGGTCCTGGGCTCGGCACAAACAAGATGGACACAGTCAGGAGAGGTCAAACTGGCTAAAGGTCGTCCATAATCTACCTGCGGCAAAAAACACAAGAAAGGAAACGACTGTCTCCCTCTGATATTTCCCTTGCCTTGTATCTTGCACCCTCGTTGGCCTTGGGTCGTTACTGCTGTCACCACCGGTCAGGACTAATTTCTCATCACAGGGTCTGGACTCACAGACACATCCAGATATTTAACCTGCTCAGATTCAGCCTTTGTCACACACAGCAATCATCCCTTTCTTGGAGCGTCAGTTTGCCTCCGAGGCTTCTGTTAGCAATATCCAGCATTCGACTGTGCTCTTTGTTTACTATTCAGAATGTCTTCAGAGATTTAAAGCACAAAGTTCTGACCTGAACCAAAGAGAACTGAAGCTGAAGCGACCGTATGCAGGGTGTGAAGATGAAGGTCCTGAACCTCCACCGCCTCCGTACAACTGACCATAACACCATGAACATGATCAGGAAGCAGTTATGTGTCTCATGGAAACAAATGAAAACTAATATTAAAACAGGGCTCCAGAAGAGAGTGTATACGGTAAGAAAGCAGGAGCGATGGAAACACAGCTTCCTCCTCCTCCTCCTCCTCCTCCTCCTCCATCACCTTCCTCTCTTTTATCTCTGCAGGCTGTTCTTGGCTGATTCGGCTGAAAACCTCCCCTGTCTCCGTCTCTCTCCTTCAGGTCATTGATCCACTGAGACTGTCCCATTACTGCATCAGGACGACACACTTAGAGAACAGAGAGGGACAGACGAGAGGAAGAAGAGAAGAGATGGAGAGATGCTGCAGAGGAGGATTGATTAAGCTGAAGGACATCTGGACTTTAATAAATAAAGAAACATCCTATCTTTTAAACCAGCCATTAAAGTTTAAATCCTCCCAGCTGAAGGAAAAATTCTGGAGCGTTCAGGCTGTTTCTGCCTTTAATAACTATTTATTAGCTGTGTGATGCACCTCCACTGTTTGCCAGCGGCGGCTGCTCTTGACAATGCGAATTCCTCAGGATACTGCACTGTCTTAAACAACAACTGCTGAAGAGGACGCAGAGAAAAATGGGCCAGGGAAGCCCCGCTGGAGCTCAGTGTTTATGTTCCTGTTTCTTGGGGGGGGAGAGTCAGTGTTGGCAGAGGCAGGCTCAATATTTGCATTGGAAGAAGTTCAAAACAACAGAGCAGAGCAGACACAGCGGTGCACGGCGTCGGTACATCACACTTGTTGCAGAGGAGACAAACAGGAGGCTCATCGCCTGGGTGATGTCACTGGTTTTTATTTTGGAAGGAGGAGAGGTCAGTCTGACGAAGCAGAGAGGAGATGTGAGGAGTCTGGGTGCAGCAAGAATCAAAGAGACAGACAGAAATACCACATAATAAATAAAACCCTACTTCAGTATCATTACTCAGAACAGACAGTCTGTGTTAGGTCCGCCCCCTCAAAGTCAGAGATTCAAATCACCAGTCTGAGACCCCTCAGTCAGTGTGCGCCGTACTGTAGGGGATATTTTGATCCACAGGTTCAACAGCAGAGTGAGTGCTCCTCTCTTTCAAGCTGTTCTCCAGTACAGGCAGCTGCAGACACAGACCCAGGGTGAGTCTTTAAAGTCTGAGTCTTGAATCTGTTTTTGGTCTTTAAACTGATCCAATGAGGCTAATTCACGTAATAAGAAATTAGAATCAAGGTGAGTGAGTTCAGACTGTTTACTTACAGCACAGCTACACTCACAGATAACTGAGCCTCCTACCTGCCTGTCAAACACCATCAACCCACAAACCTTCTCCAGTCCGGACTGAGTGGAGTCCTGCGGGGTGAAGCTGTGAAGTCTGCGAGCGGAGCTAGCTGCTAACAGCCACCGCTGCAACTAACAAACTCCACAAATCCATTCAGCAGCTCCACCATCCACAGTCAGACACACACGGCTGACTATTTACTGCTGAGTTACAGCTCACAACTCGCACCAACCCAAACATCCTGGTGCAGACTATTTACTGGAGTTTACAGCCTGTCGCTCATCAGGCATCTGAAGATCATTACAAGCACGACTGCTCTCGGCTTTTAATGTCTGATAGTCCACCACAAACATTAGCGTCACGTCTTGTCAGTGAAAATGAAACATAGATTTTGTCTTATTTTTTATTATCACGATCTATTTTTAGCTCCTCCTCATCTCATTTTTGTCATGGAAGAAAGGTTGTTGGTGAGGAATTTTCAGCAGAGTTTCTGTCAACAGAATTAATACCACTCCAGATATTTCCTGACCTCAACAATGAGTCTGTCTTCATCCATTCTTCATCACACACAAGACACAGCTACAGAGTTCTCTTTAAACTTCCATGGTGAGGAGAGGAGTCGAGCTGCTGCAGGAGCAGAGAAGAAGAGCTGCTACAGGAGCAGAGAAGTAGAGAAGAAGAGCTGCTGCAGGAGCAGAGAAGAAGAGCTGCTACTGGAGCAGAGAAGAAGAGAAGAAGAGCTGCTACAGGAGCAGAGAAGAAGAGAAGATGAGGTGCTACAGGAGCAGAGAAGTAGAGAAGAAGAGCTGCTACTGGAGCAGAGAAGAAGAGAAGAAGAGCTGCTGCAGGAGCAGAGAAGAAGAGCTGCTGCAGGAGCAGAGAAGAAGAGAAGAAGAGCTGCTGCAGGAGCAGAGAAGAAGAGCTGCTGCAGGAGCTGGTCTGTACAAGCAGAGAGGGGGAAAATGAATTTAATTCAGGTGCGGCGAGGCTGGAAATAGGACAGTGGACTCAAGTGCCGCAGGGTGGTGCATCCAGGAGCACTGACGATGATGATGATGATGATGATGATGATGATGATGATGATGACGATGATGATGATGACGATGATGATGATGATGATGATGATGATGATGATGACGATGATGATGATGATGACGATGATGATGATGATGATGATATACATTGAAAGTAACAGGAGTGTATTTTTTTCAGTGTGACGTTCGCTGCCAGTGTTTTGGCCTTAACTGAAATACAAATGTTCGTGTGCTCCTTTTATTTTCCCATCGTGGTCAATAAACAGTGTTGATGATACTGTCAGTGAACTCTGCTGTGTCAGTGATGTCATGTTGCTGAATGATTTTTATTCTTACTTCCAGTCTGCTGTATTTATCTGAGTGATGAGATTTACACACTCGCTGTCTGAAGGAATCCTGAACGTCAGAAGTCTTCATCAAACACAACAGCAGCACAAACATTAGAGATGAAATATGGAGGAGCTTCCTGCAGCCCTGAGTGCAGCATCATCATCCTCACAAGACCAGGTCTGAATTTAGGATAAATGGAAGACTTAAGGGGTGAAGAGGAGCCACTCGTCTGTGAGCGTCAGACTCATGTTCAGAGTCTCCATCTTCATCATGTGTTCAGTGATGATGACTGAAGCTGATCTGCTTCATGAAGCTGCTGCTGTGAGCTTCACACTGATTCACACACATGTTGTAAATACAAAGAGAACATATACGTTTCTGTCCTCTTCATCTCTCCCTGTAGCACAGACAGAACTGAGTGTGTGTGTGTGTGTGTGTGTGTGTGTGTGTGTGTGTGTGATGTCCTTCTTGGAGCTGAAGTGACAGTTCGGTTCATCACGAGCGCTTCGGGCTGTTTTCTGAATGTCAGCTGCACAGTTTGATGCCTCTCTGAAAATGCTGCCTTCACACCTCAGGAGGCCACATGGTAAATACGGCCACGCCATCAACCTTCAGCTGCGTTTGGCAGCGAGCTGGAGGACGGAGAGCTCATCTCAATTTCCCTCCAATCATCAGCAGGCTGATTGAATCCTCTGGCTGAACCTCAGAGTGTCCAGCAACAGGAGACAGGACTCAGATGCAGGACTCAGAGACTGAGGGCGCTCTGATTGATCGGTCACCGATCGTTATCGGCCAGTACTCGTCTAGATGGTTTGATCGGCGGTCTCTGTGAAGGCCAATCACAAGTTTGAAAAGAAAAATGTTTTTGGTCTTTATGTTCAGATTTTTAACAAGATGATCGAACAGGAAATGAGTCAGATATTGAACGCGACAGTGACACACTGGAGTCTAACCTGTCCTCTGTCTTCACAGCAGAATGAAACTCCACTGATGTTGTGATGTAACAGATCGGTCCAATCAGCTGCTGCGTCCAATCAATCACTGATATTCAATAAGGAGGCGTGGCGGTCGCTAAGAGGCTTTGGCTGAGGCTGCTCATGTGTATCCTCGCTCCTCGCTCCTCCCTCCTCCTCCCTCCTCCCCGCTCCTCAGAGCACATTTAAGGAACTGGGACGTCCACCAACATGACGTGTGTCCGTCCCCCCAGTGACCACAGATAGACGACAGAGGAGTGGAGGAGGGACACTGAGATGAACCCACTGCCTGAGATCCTTCGTGGACACAGTCAGACACAAACAGACGCAGTTTATCAGTCTGGTGTTCATTTCTCGTCCGTCTCGTTAATACCTGATCGGTGGAAAACTGAATCTTAATCACCAGTAAACTGTTTGTCTCCAGGTCGTCACTCCGTCCTGTCAGACGAGAGTCGGACCGCTCGTCACTTCCTGAGTTTCCAGAGTTTCCTTCCACAATAAAAGTCTGTCCTGACTCTGACAGATATCATTCATCTGGAGCTGTGATGATTTGTTGTGTCTTTAATGGAAATAATCACAAAGGATTCAGCCTGTTAAAAATATAAAACCAAAAACAAGGATCAAAGGTGACCTTCACTCACTGCTGCGTTCACATGACAGTGTCAGAGTCATTTCCTGCAGGGCTGCACCATCAATCACATATTAATCATAATCACGATTTTGGCTTCCAACAATTAAATGTGCATGACGGACTGTAACACGACGTTTAAGACAAAACTCTGCTGCGTATCAACCAAAGCGCTTCTTTAACGCCACGTTTGAACCGCTGTCCTGCCGTCACGTGTCATTACGACATCTCTGCAGTAAAGAACTTTCAGGACCGCAGTTCTTTGCCACAGCGCCACCTACAGACCTGAACGACCCCAAGAGTGCAAACAAGACAGTGTTCTATCCAAACACTTAGTCATAGTTTTAAAGGTTTATTCCACACTTTCTGCCATGGACTCATGGTTATCAAACTGATTCCATCTTACAGCTCCGAAACAACAGCGACTCTCTTTTAGCTCAGCTGGTGTGTGATTGTGATTATCATTCACTGTGGAGCTCTAATTTACACTTTAGTGTTGGACAGTGAGACACACATTAAATCTTCTCCATGTCGTCTTCACAGGTGAATTATTCTTCATATTAAATCCATGTGAACGCTCTGACATGACGTCAACGTCTTCCCTCCTCAGTCGATGTTTGTTAACGCTCATTTTCACCGATCTAAAAGCAGCTGACACTGAAACACGAACACATTTATCAGTGATGCTCTGCAGTGTGATTTGCATTGAAGGTCATTTCTTTAGCTCTTTCTTCACCGTGGAAGTCGACTAAAAATATGTTCTCATTAAAGCAGGAGGCCCCGAGGACGAGTTGCCAGGGAACAGAGGTTCTTACACAGATGGTTATTAATAACTGAGTCTGTTTCACTGAAGGACAGTTCATCTGTAGATGGTGAGAGACGGGATGGACGTCTCAGAAATAATTATTCACATCATCGTTCTGCAGCACAGTTTGTGTCTCTGCTCAGAAATGTTCTGCAGGACTGAAGTTTATTATCATGTTGGAAAATCAGAATCAGAATCAGAGAAGATGACGACTCGAAAAATAAAAATAAAAAGGCCAAAGTGACACCGAGCGACAGGAAGGCTGACGAGCTCAAACTGAGCCTGTGAACTTCAGACTGGACCTGAAGGACGGCAGCGCTTCACTCCAACGTCCGATGGTCGGCTGTGTCCAGACAACACATCTATGTGGAGACGCTTCCACAGGGAGACAATGAACATGAAGGATTATTGTGACGCACACACACACACACACACACACACACACACACACACACACTTCAAATCCAACAGCACGAGTTGGACTTTGTTGTGTTTTAGGTGAAGTTAAAGATTCATATCAAATCCCAGACTGAGCTAAAGTTCAGTCTTGCAGCTCAGTGTCTGATATTAATCAGATGCAAATCATGACGTCACCTCCCACACTCTGTGGATTAAAGAGATTCTCAGTCATTTACAGCTTAAAAAAAATCCCAAATTCATTGACAGGCTCGTCCAGGAACTTTAAAAAGATGTGTCTTTGTCTATGTGGAGAGAGTTACCTTCCCAGCTTTCTTCAAGTAAAATCCATCTTTTAATCCAAGTCTTTACTCCTTCCCGCCCTTAAGAGCCAGATTATTGTCAGCAGTAATAAGTGAACGATGACCAGTCTGACCACTGTTGTTGTTTTCTGTGTAGATCAGGGCATCAAACATACGGCCTGGGGCCAGAACCGGACAGCCAAAGGGTCCGATCCAGCCCACTATCATTGTATGTCTATGGGAGTGCAGTCAGTTACAGTGTGGGCTCCATGCTTACTGCCACAGCGTGTTGGACCATCACAAGCTCACAGGAGGAGTTTGAGAGTGAGGAGTGAAGCTCAAGCTGGAGCGCAGGAAACACGTGAAAGCAACAATAAACATGAGTGAAAGCAAAAAGTCTGAGCAGAGACAGTCGGAGGCAGCAGGACGGTCTGAGCGTGAGGGATGCTAAACCTGAAATGTGACACTGATTTAAAAACCACACTCCTGAATAAAGAAAGGAATAAAACATTTGATTGGCTGTGCAGTTTAGGAAAGAACAGGAAGTTGTTTTTATCAGGATAAATAAAGGATGATGAATGAAATTAATACGATGCTCATGTAAACAGGACTCGATGTAAACGCTGCGTGACGAGTGGATGAGTCTCAGCGAGTGTGTCGGGGTGTAAACAGCTCCGAGTCTCAGCTCCTATCGTATTTGGAATAAAAAGTAATTAGCTGTGTTCGCTCTGCTGCAGACTGAGGTGTGTGTGTGTGTGTGTATGTGTGTGTGTGTGCATGTGCATGTTAAACAATGAGTGTAAACTTCATCCGTCTCCTCTTCCTCCTTTCTGTCTGACTCCTGTTTGTATGAATTTAACACTTATTAATATTTATTTATGTTCATCTTGAGCAGTGGTGCAGAAACAGTTGTTGTCATGTGTGTTTTTACAGCAGCGTTTTCAGGTTCACATGGACACACGTGACGTCAACATGTGTCGGAGGACTGGGTCAAATATGTTTCATTATTCATGTTCAGGATGAACTGTAATAACTTTAATGATGAGATAATGAGATAATCTAATCTTCCCTTTATGTCAAAGATCCTTGAGAAAGTAGTCACAGACCAGCTGTGTGATTTTCTCCAGGATAATAATTTATTTGAGGAATTTCAGTCAGGATTTAGAGTGCATCATAGCACTGAGACAGCACTAGTTAAAATTACAAATGACCTTCTGATTGCTTCAGACAAAGGACTCGTCTCTGTTCTTGTTTTATTAGATCTTAGTGCGGCGTTTGACACAATTGACCATCAAATTCTACTGCAGAGACTGGATCACTTAATTGGCCTAAAAGGTTCTGCACTAAGCTGGTTTAAATCTTATTTATCTGATCGTTTTCAATTTGTTGACGTTCGTAATGAATCATCCTTACGTACCAAAGTTTGTTTTGGAGTTCCGCAAGGTTCTGTGCTCGGACCAATCCTATTTACTCTATATATGCTTCCTTTAGGTAACATCATTAGAAATCACTCTATAAATTTCCATTGTTATGCGGATGATACTCAGTTGTATTTATCGATGAAGCCAGAAGAAAGTAATCAATTAACTAAACTCCATAACTGCCTTAAAGACATAAAAACTTGGATGAGCACCAATTTCCTGATGTTAAATTCAGACAAAACTGAAGTTATTGTTCTTGGCCCCAAACAACTCAGAGACTCTTTATCTGATGACATAGTTTCTCTAGATGGCATTGCTCTGGCCTCTAGCACTACCGTAAGAAACCTCGGAGTAACATTTGATCAAGATTTGTCTTTTAATTCTCATTTAAAGCAAACCTCACGGACTGCATTTTTTCATCTGCGTAATATTGTGAAAATTAGGCCTATCCTGACCCGAAAAGATGCAGAAAAATTGGTCCACGCTTTTGTTACCTCAAGGCTGGATTACTGTAACTCTCTATTATCAGGTAGCTCTAGTAAGTCCTTAAAAACTCTCCAGCTAATTCAGAATGCAGCAGCACGTGTACTAACAGGAACTAAGAAACGAGATCATATTTCTCCTGTTTTAGCTTCTCTGCACTGGCTCCCTGTAAAATCCAGAATTGAATTTAAAATCCTACTGTTAACTTATAAAGCTCTAAATGGTCAAGCTCCGTCATATCTTAGAGAGCTCATAGTGCCATATTATCCCACCAGAACACTGCGCTCTGAGAACGCAGGGTTACTCGTGGTCCCTAAAGTCTCCAAAAGCAGATCAGGAGCCAGAGCCTTCAGCTATCAGGCTCCTCTCCTGTGGAATCATCTTCCTGTTACGGTCCGGGAGGCAGACACCATCTCCACATTTAAGACTAGACTTAAGACTTAATTAATTTAATTTAATTTAGTTTATTTGATAGGAACAATGCAGGTCTTTCCTCTTTGATAAAGCTTATAGTTAGGGCTGGCTCAGGCTTGCCCTGTGCCAGCCCCTAGTTAGGCTGACTTAGGCCTAGTCTGCCGGAGGACCTCCTATAATACACCGGGCACCTTCTCTCCTTCTCTCTCTCTCTCTCTCTCTCTCTCTCGTATTCTGTTACTGCATCTTGCTAACTCGGCCATTCTGGATGTCACTAACTCGGCTTCTTCTCCGGAGCCTTTGTGCTCCACTGTCTCTCAGATTAACTCATATCACAGCTGTGCCTGGACAGCGTGACGTGTGTGGTTGTGCTGCTGCCGTGGTCCTGCCAGATGCCTCCTGCTGCTGCTGCCATCATTAGTCATTAGTCATACTTCTACTGTTATTATACACATATGATTATTGTCACACATGTATACTGCCAGATATTAATACATACTTTCAACATATTGTACCACAGTAGCCAGAACTATAACTATAATATTATTACTTTCATTAATGTTGTTGTAAGCTACTGTCATTACCTGCATCTCTCTCTCTCTCTCTCTCTCTCTCTCTCTCTCTCTCTCTCTCTCTCTCTCTCTGTCTCATTGTGTCATATGGATTACTGTTAATTTATTATGCTGATCTGTTCTGTACGACATCTATTGCACGTCTGTCCGTCCTGGAAGAGGGATCCCTCCTCAGTTGCTCTTCCTGAGGTTTCTACCGTTTTTTTTCCCCGTTAAAGGGTTTTTTGGGGAGTTTTTCCTGATCAGCTGTGAGGGTCATAAGGACAGAGGGATGTCGTATGCTGTAAAGCCCTGTGAGGCAAATTGTGATTTGTGATATTGGGCTTTATAAATAAAATTGATTGATTGATTGATTGTCTGACCTTTCATCAGGTCAGCAAGTTAATGTGTCCAACACTTAAGTTACAATTAGCTGTTAGCATGCTAACACATCAAACTAAGATGGTAAATGTGCTAAAGATAAACACGTTAGCATGCTAATATATACAGCCTCACAGAGCCGCTAACAAGGGGTCATCTCTATGTTTCCCGGGTTCTATGTTCCCCACTTGGTTGAGCGGGGAACATAGAACCCGGGAAACATAGATACGCTCCAGCTAACAACACTGGAGACTTTCCATCATCCACCGTGAGATATTCACTGATTTGATTCCAGAACATGTCACAAAAAGAAATGCAGGTTCAGCAGGTTTGCACAAAATCAAACTGGTTTAAGCTCGTACACCAGACTGGACCGGCAAAACTGTGAATCGAGCCAGCTCCAGTGCAGGAATGTTTTTGTGTTGCTTGGCAACAGTCCGCTCCAGCTGCAGAGATAAATAAATGATTTATAAAGCTGTGGCGCGTCCTGCAGTGACTCGGTGATTATAAATCAGATATGGTGCTTTTATTCATTATTGTCTCTGGTCAGATTGGTGGAGCTGGAGCTTCAACACTGACCGAACTGATGTTTTTGAATCAACTGTCTCGTCCTCGTGTCTGAGGGTTTTTGTTAGTGTCAGCGCTGAGCCTGGTTTTAACGCTGCTGCATTTAAAAACATAGAATCGGAGCAGATGGATGATGCGAGCTGGTGACGTGTTCTTGCTCTCAGACACTTTGTTTTCCAACGATTCAACACACATTCATCGCACAGCGTGACAGCCGCACACTGATATCGTGCACACTGACGCAGATTTTATTAAACCATCTCGCACAGCGTGACAGGAAGTAAACCAACTCCATCGTTCAAAGGCGCCTTCGGTGTGAGAATGATAGTGAGCGCAGTGTTTCCCTGTTCTGTCTGCAGGCAGTGCGTTTAGGGGAAAATAATGTGTGTCTGTGTGAACGTTACTGATGTGATGTGACATGTTGAGATACAGATTCATGTGGCCGATACAGAGGCAACATTAACGTCTGTTACTGCTGCTTTAAAGAACTCAAACACTATGTCCATCTCCTCCCGTCAACCTGAAGCATCTTTATCACAAGAGCAGCGTTTGAGATGTTGTACAGGAATAATAGGAACCTGAATGTGGTGTTAAGTCCTCAGCACGTGTCGCTGCAGACACAGACGGGGATTCATTTCGCTCCACTCCTGCAGAGATCAGGCCAGCAGGCAGCCCAACACTCAAAGATCATTTTCAAACTTGTTTCTTTTCTCTGCCGTTTATTGTTCTGCCCACTTCTGACAGGTACATCAAGCTTTCCTGTGTTACTACCAGCGAGACGTATTAATCTCAGGGGAACAGCGACTGTTTCATTTGAAATGTATGGATTTCAGCGGCCTGTCTGTGCCACGGCTTTTCAGAGGATGCAGAGGGGGGAGATTGGTGGCCGGCTGGGATCCAGGTGGCAATCATTTATTTCTTGACGTCCTTTTTCCCCCTCTCAGTTTTCCTCCAGAAGGTGAACTTGTTGTGACAAATGGCTTTCACTACCATTACCAGCAACACAGGAAACAGCAGTCAGCAGCCTGTTCAATAAGTCATGAAGGAAAGATGGCTGAGTGGTTACGGAGCAGAGCTGTGATGGACTGTCGGCCCCGCGGGACTCATTTGTAGAGCAGAGAGGAAAATTACAATATGCCAAGACGGATACGAAACTGAGGCTGTCGAACAGATAAACTGTCACAGAGAGGCCGAGGTCACCGAGACCAAGCTGGGAAACAATGACTCCATTATCAGATGACTCATTACAGACTTAGTATAACTCGTAGTGTTACTGAAAAGGAGCTCGTTTCACCGATCTGCAGCCGTCATGGTTCTGAAGCTGATGGAGTCAAAGACTGTGAGGAACCACTGAACTGTGCAGCGTTAGAATCCAGGAGCACCTTTTTGTGTGTTTGTTCTGAACCATCACGCAACAAGAGTCACGCTCCGCTGCACACAGCGCACGTCATGTGAACACAATTTACAAGCACTGAATCACCAGAAACTTTAAAGTCCAGTTCAAATCACAGACTGACGACGTGACCAGAAACAAACAGCCACTGTCAGCGCTGCCGGGTCACAGAAAGTGACCACGATGAAACGTGCATCATCTCTATGAGCAGTGCTGAAAGTTAATGATCAAGGTGTTCATCAGCAGACAGCGTTAGCTAGCACACTGAAAAGTTGTGCTTCCACATTGAATCATATCACATGGAGACTCCTCTGCTGAGCGTGCAGCAGTGATTACAGCCTGAATATCCACATTCTAATAAACTGGAGACAAAACTTTTCATAAACTCATGGATATAAAAACAAGTCGCTGCAATCGTTAAGGAAATATAAATGTTTTATTTGGCGCTCACTTCGACACCACGACGATCACTTTCTGTTCAGCTCCGCCCACAAAATACGTCATCCTTGTTTACAAACACAAAAAGGGTCGATAAGATGACAGAGTCAGTGAAGCTTCAGTCACTGTGAGTGTGTCACAACTTTAACCCTCAAGAGTCTGTTTGTCTGTGTGAGAGACGACTGACTGGACCCATCTGCTCCTCAGGACCTGACAGCTGGGAGTCCTGTACACACACACACACACACACACACACACACACACACACACGATGATGTGTGCTGTAAAAGTTCACATGTTGTTTTCTCTTCAGTGAAATTGATGGTTGTGATTTTTTTGTCATTGTTTGTAGTAATTTATCTTTTCCTGCTGTGAAGAAGGTTGTTCTGTGTGTGTGTGTGTGTGTGTGTGTGTGTGTGTTCTCCAGCTGGTCATTTAAGTTGCTGTCATGTTTTCTGGACATAACATGTTTGTTGTATGATGGATCGTCTCCTTGAGCCTGAACAAATGGAGCTGAACACACACACACACACACACACACACACACACACACCCAACAGAACGACCATATTTAAAAGGAGCTCCACCTTCATCAGCTGCAACATTAAAGTGTTGAACACATGAATGATCATTAATAAATAAAATACAATAAAATCATATTTATTATTTTGCATCATCATCATCAGTACTGTTAGTGTTACTCGTCTATGTCCACCAAATCCTAACCAGTTCATGTTGAGCTGAGGTGAGTGTTTGTGCCCCTCATGTCCTCACTGAGACACTCAGGACAATGTGACTGACATGTGACGTCATGTGACAGGAAACTGAGCTTCCATTTGTTCAGCAACTCTCTGCTCCTCTGACCACTCAGAGCTCTGATGTGTCTGAGAGAAGACAAAGACCGTCTATCTGTCTGTTCGTCCGTCTATCTGTCTATCTGTCTGTCCTTCCATCCATCCATCTGCCATCCATCCGTCTATCTATCTGTCCGTCCATCTGTCTATCTGTCTGTCCGTCCGTCCGTCTGTCAGTCTGTCCATCCTTCTATCTGTCCGTCTATCTGTCCGTCCGTCCGTCTATCTGTCTGTCTATCTGTCCGTCCGTCCGTCTATCTGTCTGTCTATCTGTCCGTCCGTCCGTCTATCTGTCTGTCTATCTGTCCGTCCGTCCGTCTATCTGTCTGTCTATCTGTCCGTTCGTCCGTCTATCTGTCTGTCCTTCCATCCATCCATCTATCTATCTGTCCATCCATCTGTCTATCTGTCTGTCCATCTGTCCGTCTGTCAGTCTGTCAGTCTGTCAGTCTGTCCATCCATCTATCTGTCTGTCTATCTATCCGTCCGTCCATCTATCTGTCTGTCCATCCATCTGTCTATCTGTCTGTCCGTCCGTCCGTCTGTCAGTCTGTCCATCCTTCTATCTGTCCGTCTATCTGTCCGTCCGTCCATCTGTCTATCTGTCTATCTGTCCGTCCGTCCATCTGTCTATCTGTCTGTCCGTCCGTCCGTCTGTCAGTCTGTCCATCCTTCTATCTGTCCGTCTATCTGTCCGTCCGTCCGTCCATCCATCGGTCCATCTGTCTATCTGTCTGTCCGTCTATCTGTCTGTCCATCCATCGGCCCATCTGTCTATCTGTCCGTCCGTCCATCTGTCTATCTGTCTGTCCGTCCGTCCGTCTGTCAGTCTGTCCATCCTTCTATCTGTCCGTCTATCTGTCCGTCCGTCCGTCCATCCATCGGTCCATCTGTCTATCTGTCTGTCCGTCTATCTGTCTGTCTGTCCGTCCATCCATCGGTCCATCTGTCTATCCGTTCGTCCGTCCATCCATCTGTCTATCTATCTGTCCGTCCATCTGTCTATCTGTCTGTCCGTCCGTCCGTCTGTCAGTCTGTCCATCCTTCTATCTGTCCGTCTATCTGTCCGTCCGTCCATCTATCTGTCTGTCCTTCCATCCATCCATCTGCCATCCATCCGTCTATCTATCTGTCCATCCATCTGTCTATCTGTCTGTCCGTCTGTCAGTCTGTCAGTCTGTCCATCCATCTATCTGTCCGTGTATCTGTCCGTCCGTCCGTCTATCTGTCCGTCCGTCCGTCTATCTGTCTGTCCTTCCATCCATCCATCTGCCATCCATCCGTCTATCTATCTGTCCGTCCATCTGTCTATCTGTCTGTCCGTCTGTCAGTCTGTCAGTCTGTCCATCCATCTATCTGTCCGTCTATCTGTCCGTCCGTCCGTCTATCTGTCTGTCTATCTGTCCGTTCGTCCGTCTATCTGTCTGTCCTTCCATCCATCCATCTATCTATCTGTCCATCCATCTGTCTATCTGTCTGTCCGTCCGTCCGTCTGTCAGTCTGTCCATCCTTCTATCTGTCCGTCTATCTGTCCGTCCGTCCATCTGTCTATCTGTCTGTCCGTCCGTCTGTCTGTCAGTCTGTCCATCCTTCTATCTGTCCGTCTATCTGTCCGTCCGTCCGTCCATCCATCGGTCCATCTGTCTATCTGTCTGTCCGTCTATCTGTCTGTCTGTCTGTCCGTCTATCTGTCTGTCCGTCCATCCATCGGTCCATCTGTCTATCCGTTCGTCCGTCCATCCATCCGTCTATCTATCTGCCTGTCCATCTGTCTATCTGTCTGTCCGTCCGTCCATCTGTCAGTCTGTCCATCCTTCTATCTGTCTGTCTATCTGTCCATCTGTCTATCTGTCCATCTGTCTATCTGTCCGTCCGTCCATCTGTCTATCTATCTGTCTGTCCATCCGTCCATCCATCCGTCCATCTGTCTATCTGTCTGTCCGTCTATCTGTCTGTCCGTCCGCCCGTCTGTCAGTCTGTCCATCCGTCCATCCATCGGTCTGTCTGTCCATCCGTCCGTTCGTCTTTCTACCTACCTAAGCTCTCTTACACTAAATGCCATGTGCACACACACACACACACTGCACACAGACCGAGGCTGTCGCACACGGCGCCACCTGCCTCTCAGTCATATATCCACACTCACATGGATCAGCCATCAGCAGCAGTTTGGGGTTCAGTATTTGCTCAAGGACACTGTGACAGCAGCTTTAAGGTCGCCGTAACCTTCAGACTTTTTCCTTAGTGTCACAGAAACAGTTAATGAGCCGCCAGCTGACCTGCTGCTCCACACAAAGCTGGAAGTGTTAGACTTTGGCATTTACAAAGAAAATGTTAACACACCAGGACTTCTTTACGTCCCGTCGTCCTGTCACACACTCTGCACCTGAACTTATGTTTCTGGTTTTTAAGATCATTTGTTCACTGTGTGTGTGTGTGTGTGTGTGTGTGTGTGAGGACATGAATACAGAATATTCATGCACTGCGTGTGTGTGTGTGTGTGTGTGTGTGTGTGTGAGAGCCCCTCATGCTGTAGCAGTCAAACGGAGGCCGATATATCTGCAGTGACAGGCCTTAAACAACAGGCGAGGAAGATAAGTGAGGTCGGCGTGAAATATGATTAAAGCACAGCCTTCCCCTCGCCTTTGATTTAAAGGAGCATGGCACAAACAACTCATCTCATCCACCCACACACACACACACACACACACACTTCAGAGGAAAAGCATGGAAAACCCAAAAAGAGCAAAGAGGAGGAGGAAGATGAAAAGAGCTTCGTCAGCAGTCTGAGGGGAAGTTTGGGGGCAGATTTGATTTTCTCGCTGCTGCTTCTAAGACGGAAAAAAAATCTCCTGCAGGAATTTTTAATAAAAACTTAGACAAATGCAGCGTTTGACCGTTTTGACAACGTCCCCAAACCTACGAGTGAGCTCTGAATCTCTGCATGTGTTTATCCAGCCTGTTTTCAACTCCTCAAATAACGTCTCTTTGTCAGTGATTTCAGCGCCAAAGGCCACCTTTCACAGCAGTATGACATGCTGCTGGGCGGCGTCAGTTTGAAACGCTGCTGGTAACGATGTGGCATGAGGAGCTGGAGAGTCTCCAGAGGGTGGAGGGGTCCAACAAACCCTGGACTTTCACCCAGGAGGCTTTCCCGTATTAAATTACAGCCAAACCATGTTTTATTCTGAACCTACTGCAAAGTCTCAGGGCTGCTGTGAACCTGCGCCTACTGAGGCAACAAAAAAGTTTGTCTTGGGTGGGTCAGTACAACAGACAAGCAAGAAAGGACGGCAGAGGAGACGTTAGTCAAGGACTGAGACGTTCCCTGATGTTTTACCTTTTTTGGTGCACACGTGTTAAAATAATAAAATAAATCAATTATTTTTGCACTGCTCTCGGACGTCGCACAGTGACGAGTAACCATTTGAAAAAGCAGGTGCAACAGAATTGGCTGCCATTGACTTCCAGCATCAGACGCCAACAAAAATTAGCTGTCTTTTACGTCCGTATGATGCACGGCTGAGCAGCCTCAGGACGAAACACAGCAGGACAAGAAAGAAAGTTACATCGGCAAAGGTCCAAGTAGGGCAGGAGGGAGCAGTGGTGAATGGGTCCTACAACCACCGACTTTCACCCAAGAGGCCGGTGTTCACTTCCTGTGAGACTGTAAAGCCAAACCCTGTTCTTTTTTTCCTAAACCCAACCACGTGTGCGTGTTGGCTAAACATAACCATGTTTTTGTTGCTCAGTGTGCATCATGAGAACTGGCTGAAGTAGAGTCCTGAGTCTCCAGCAGACGACAGGAAGATGAAACTCTGCAGCACAGACTGAATGTTTCTGCTCTGGATACAAGTTTTGTTTGTTCTCGGTTTGTCTTGAGGCAGTTTGGCAAGTGAAGCAAAGTGTGGAACGCTGCGAGCAATAAACGGCTGCCATCACGTCTCAGCGAAGCTTTATCAGCAAATATTTATCTGCCGTTCTCCCGAGGTTCCTCCATCGCCTCACTTCACCATTCTGTATTTAAATATTGACATTTACAGTAAATAAGTTCTTGACTTCAGTGTGTGTTTCTTTCTCCACTCCGCCTCACTTTCTCAGAGACATACTCAGTAAATATTTCATGGAGAGATCTTCCGTCACCTGCACTTCTTTAAAGTCTTCTCAAACCCACAGTCAGCAGAAGCTCCTCCACCTGCAGACTCACTCAGGTATTCTGTTTCTTTAAATCTTCTTCTGTTGCTTTAAAGACAGAAATGAGTTGGACTGTTAATGAATGAGCTGGAGTTACTTTTAGATGATGGTGTTGGAGTGAAACAGGAATTAATGAATGAATAATTAAACTTCAGTTAAAGTTTAAATGACAGAAAAATGTTTCATTTCTTTGTCCACAGTTTTTTCCTCTGACTCAGCAGGGCTCAAGTCTGTGACAGAAACTAATCTCACAACTTTCTGCCCTCCTGTTGGTCCCTGAGAGGAGCTGCACCTTCACTTCTTACAGTGTGTCAGATCAGTCAGTTCCTCCTTTAAAGCAACTCTGCTGTAATCAGATTACTTTTACTGTGTGACTGCAGGTATCATAAGCGCTCACATATCTGACACTAAAATAGTACTAACATTAATTTCACTATATAACACAGTACTGTGTTACTACTATACTGTTAGTATTGTGATTATATCATTATATATATAACACCACAGTATTGCAGTGATGTTATATATAACACAGATCAGATGTTGTAACATATATAATGATATAATCACAATGAGTATTGCAGTGTGAATGTTGAAAAGCTGAAAGTGACTGTGACTGGCTTAAAGAAGAAGCCGGAAAAAACACAAGTAGGAAAAGTGGGAATGGGCTTAATACGTTTTTTTGTTTGTTTGCTGCTTGTTTAGTTTTTAAAAGTGAGGCTAAACTGATTTCATGGTTTAAAAGTTGAATAATTACAATAATGTAGAAACAAATGTGGAATGTTTTCAGGTTTGTTGAAAAGCTGACACTGACTGTTGCTGATGTAAATGAGTAAGAACAAGGTGACGCAGTGGTAATAGGAGGAAACGTAATAATGGCCTTTATTAGTATGACTGTCATTTAAAAAGTTGTATAATACCAACAATGTAAAAAAGATTTAGAACATATATTATTTATATATATATAAATATATCTGACTATATAATGATGAAAACTCTGTGTGTGTGTGTTCCAGGTTTTTCTCCTCACTGACTTGGTCAATCCATGTGAAATTTGGCACAGTGGTAGAGGGTCATGGGAGGATGCCAATGAAGCAATATTACATCAATTGGCCAAAGGGGGGCGCTATAGCGACCCATTGAAATGTCAAACTTTGAATGGGCATATCTCATGCCCCGTATGTGGTAGAGACATGAAACTTTGCACAGAGATGCCTCTCCTCATGAGGAACACATTTGCCTCAAGAACCCATAACTTCCGCTTATATAGATTTTCCACCATTTTGAATGTTTTGAAAAACACTTCAAATGGATCTCTTCCTAGGAAGTTTGAGCGATCTGCATGAAACTGGGTGAACATAATCTAGGGACCAATATCTAAAGTTCCCTCTTGGCAAAAGTTGGAAAACTTACTAAAACTGAGCTTCTATAAGGCAATGAATATTGCGGAGGGCGTGGCTCATCACATAAAGGTGTATAACATCTCAAGAGTTTCACCCATCACCACATTATGAACTTCCTGCCACATGGCGCTGACTGAGACCTCTGCTGACCTCAGCAGGAAACAAACATCAGCTCCATCTAGTGGTCCAAAAAAGCAACTGATGTTATTATTCTAGGACCAAAAGTTGGATTAAAAATGAATGATGTATATAATAAAAGGTCGATACTTGGCGTCCACGTATCGACACAATATCACCACCGGAATATAACGATACTTTGCTGTATTGATTTTTCATCTCACCTGCAGCTGAATCTGTGCGTTGGTCTGAAGTCTGAGTGACGTGATCACAATCATCTTTTATAAAAACCACTTCATGTGTGTACGCAGGGTTTCTGTGTGTCACATGGTCGATGTATCTGACTCCAGGAGACAGTGGAGGTGAGCTGAGGCTCATTTAGAGGCAGCGACCTCTGAGTCTGTCATCGCAGGGTTAACATGAAGGTTCATGTTCCTGCAGACAGAAACTGATGTCCCGTCACCTGACAGGTGTCCTCTCCTTACTCTCGTTCCTCATGTCTCTCTTTCACCCTTCCCTCCTCACGTATCTCAAACACTACTTTGTTGCTCTCCCCTCCTCCTCCCTTCCTCCTCCTGCCCTGTGGGGACATTCCCAGTGATCGGGTGGAGACTGAGGCTGACTGAGATGGATGTCCCGCTGGTTGTCTGGAGGACGGAGACCCAGTTGGACCCTGCTGAGGTCTCTGCAGAGTCGATGCTCTGATCAGCAGCCTGTTGTAAAATCGGCCTCTGATTGATGATGTTTGACAAAAGACGACAGGTTTGTTGTCCGATGTGAGACAGACACAGACAGCTGCCACTGAGC
The DNA here is from genome assembly GCF_041903045.1 of Epinephelus lanceolatus. NCBI lineage: Eukaryota > Metazoa > Chordata > Actinopteri > Perciformes > Serranidae > Epinephelus > Epinephelus lanceolatus. Next base: position 52,711,411 of record NC_135734.1, on the reverse strand, counting down.
TCCATGGAGACGTCACAGAATCAGAGTTTCAGCAGGACATGTTGTCCTGTTGACTCTAATAACGTGTCTATAATAACATGTAATGTCTCCCATAAATCTGAGCGTGTGATAAATCACCTGAGCAGCAGGAGTGTGTTTCTGTGATCTGATTCGATCTGAAACAAACTCATCACCCTGTTACTGATCTGTCATCTCCATGGTTACAGTAGAGCCGAGCAATACAGACAAAAATTAGTAAATCAATAACTCACAATTAAAGTTGAAGCTGCACATTCACACATGTCGAGGGTGCTGTCAGGACGCCGGCTGATGCCACTGTTCATTTCTGTGAAAGTCAGACGCCACACGCAGGACCACCGTGTAAATCAAAAGATAAGTGTCTGACGAGACGCACTTCCTGTTGCCAGTAGGTGGCACAGTCATATGACACCTAATCTGCATGTCATATAATCAGACTTATGTATTAACATCACAAATGCACCATGAAATAAAGTTAGATTTGTTAGATTTGACTCCAGTTTATAATCAGACAAACATTTCGTACGCTGCAACATGAAAGTTGTGACTCTGTTTCCTGATTCACACAAAGAACCAATTACAAAAACTCAAGGTGTCTTTGAGATATTGTGTTCCCAAGAGTAAGATGGATGCAAGGTCCCGATGACTTTGACCTTCAACCACCAAAGTCTAATCAGATCATTAAGTCCAAATTGACGTTTGTGCCAAATCTGGGGGAAAAAAACAAAACAAAAAACCTACGGTGTTCTTGGTGTTTCCAAGAGTAAGGTGGATGCAAGATCCCGGTGACCTTGACCTTCAACCACCAAAATTGAATCCATGCGTTGCCAGGATAAATGTCTGCAATGTCATTACTGCAAACCACAGATCTGTTACATCTGTGCAATTTATTGTTGAGATATTAATATTGATTTTTTTATCAGATTTATGCTGATCATTAAAAACATCTAACAAATATGTTGCATAATCAAACGGATGTGTTAATGTCACAAAGACACCGTAAAATAAAGTTATAGATAATCACAAGACTCTGTTTCCAATATTCAGCTTCTTTTTCCAAACATTTAGAGTCACACAGTTTTTTACCGTAGAAAGACATTTCTAAAAGTTAAAAGAGCTCGGCTGTGAATTATTGCAGAGTCATGAGTTTTGAGGAGTATTAATTCTCATTTTTCGTCCAGTCAGCCCTCTCAAACTAAACAAAATCAAAACCATATAATTAGTTATGGATCTGAAGACCACAGCAGAACATAGGTCACTTCATTCAGAGGTGAAAAACATCACTGTGAGTGTGAAACGTCCGAAAACCACACGATGATGAGGCGTGACTGTTCCCACAGACTGATGGTTCATTATAAACTCTGTGGACGTGCCCCGCTGCAGTAAATCTGTCTGACCCCTGGTTGTGTCCTATGTGGACACCTCGTGAGGACACCACACAGGGACACCACACGGGGACACCACACAGGGACACCACACAGGGACACCACACGGGGACACCACACAGGGACACCACACGGGGACACCACACGGGGACACCACACAGGGACACCACACGGGGACACCACACAGGGACACCACACGGGGACACCACACAGGGACACCACACGGGGACACCACACAGGGACACCACACAGGGACACCACACAGGGACACCACACAGGGACACCACACAGGGACACCACACGGGGACACCACACAGGGACACCACACGGGGACACCACACAGGGACACCACACAGGGACACCACACGGGGACACCACACAGGGACACCACACAGGGACACCACACGGGGACACCACACAGGGACACCACACGGGGACACCACACAGGGACACCACACAGGGACACCACACGGGGACACCACACAGGGACACCACACAGGGACACCACACAGGGACACCACACGGGGACACCACGCAGGGACACCATGCAGGGACACCACACGGGGACACCACACAAGGACACCACACGGGGACACCACGCGGGTGCCGGAGGCTGCAGGAATCATTAAAGAGTGATTATGAACATGATGAGCAGCAGCCAGGAGTGAAACAGTCTGCATCTGCTGCTCACTGCTTCCTCTCTGCTTTGTTAGGTGACTAAATGAGCTCAGCAGCTCTGATGAGTCAGTAATGACTCAGAGCACTTCCTGTTTGGATAATAAAATACCTGCTCCGCACTGTCAGTGTGTCACATGTACACACAACAGGGGGGCTGCTGAGTTCACAATTCAGACAGAAAGAATTCTGTCAGTGAGTTCAGCTGTCGTTGTTGTTGTTGTTGTTGTTGTTGTTGCCTGGCTGAAGTTTACATTGTTTGGTTAGTTGGAGTTTGCAGAATCAGACTCTCTGAGCTCCCCCTGCTGGCAGCTGGCACCATTTCTCTAAAGTCCAGTCCAGACCAAAGATTGGCGACGAGATGAAACTGTTTTGGGACGTCACAGAGGAAAGTTGCTGTATGTTTCTCCAACAGGTCTGATGGGTGGTGCAGAGACACGGCTGTCAACGTGCACCATCACACATGTATGACCTGCACACCTCTTAAAGTTTCAGTGGTGAATCCACACAGAGATCAGTCTCCAGCTGTCTGTCAAGGATCTGTTGGATCAGTCTGCAGCAGCTCGTGTTAAACCAGGACTAAAATAAATGTCAAATGTCTCGGGTTCAGACTGACAGATGTACATTCAGAGAGATCCAGATCTGCAGCTGCAGTAATCCTGCTCCGGTGTCTCTCAGTGAAGTGTGTCAGCCTCTTTGTGTCTGGATCCATCTCACCTCTCACACTGCAGCCGCTCACTGATAACATGATCCAGCTTTAACACAAAGGCCAGGTGGAGTGACGGAGCGGAGGGGCGGAGATAAGGTCTGTCTGAGATGTGAAGGAAACAACAGGAAGGAGAGGACCTCCGAGTATCCCTGTCTGACAGGTGTGTGTGTGTGTGTGTGTGTCTTTCTGTGAGTAACACAGAATCATAGTTAATATGGAGGCTGACGTACACAACCAGGTACTTACTAATCGCCTCCACAGAGCTCAGTGTGGTCCAGTGAGCATCTGAGAGGACTCGTCTAAACGTCTGAATGCTCTATGACTCTTTGTGGTTGTAGAAAGTACTCTTCACAAACAGATGTTATTTAGCATGAAGGCTTTGGTTTGTAGTCGGAGAACAAAATGCTGAACGATGGTCCAACCAGACATTAAGAGACAAAGATCCCTCTGAGCAACAAGAACAGAAGAAATCAGCAGTCATTGCTAAAACTAGAATCACTGCCCTGTGGTTGTATGACTCCGCCCACCAGTCCACCCTGTGGTTGTATGACTCCGCCCACCAGTCCACCCTGTGGTTGTATGACTCCGCCCACCAGTCCAACCTGTGGTTGTATGACTCCGCCCACCAGTCCACCCTGTGGTTGTATGACTCCGCCCACCAGTCCACCCTGTGGTTGTATGACTCCGCCCACCAGTCCACCCTGTGGTTGTATGACTCCGCCCACCAGTCCACCCTGTGGTTGTATGACTCCGCCCACCAGTCCAGTGTCTCTGACAGTCTCCATCCATGTCAGTGAAAACATGGATGCTTCACACACAGAAGATCTATACAATCAGCACAGTTTCAAGATGAACACCCAACTGAGTCCCTGAGATATGATGTTGAGTAATGGACAGAAAACATGATGATGTCACAGTGAAGTTGACCTTTGATCTTTTGGGTATAAAATGTTTTTAATATCATACTAGAGTTTGTGTAAAACATTGTCATAATTAATGTATGAATTCCTGAATTATAGGCGAAAAACGTTTCTTTTATGGTGACAGTGACCTTGACCTTTGACCACCAAAATCTAATCAGTTAATCACTGAATCAAAGTGGATATTTGTGCCAAATCTGGGAAAAAAAAACAAAACAACTTAAGGCGTTTTGAGGTATCACATTCCCTACAGTAAGATGGATGCAAGGTTTCAGTGAACTTGACCTTTGACCACCAAAAAAACAGTCCAAATGGACGTTTGTGGCACATTTGAAAAAACAAAACAAAAACAAAACCAAAAGAAAAAAACCTTAAGGCATTTTTGAGACATTGTGTCCCCAAGATTGTGATGGATGTAAGGTCCCGGTGGTGACCTTCACCTTTGACCACCAAAATCTGATGAGATCATTAAGTCCAAGTGGACGTTTGTGCCAAATTCCTGAGATACTGCGTTCACGAGAATGGGATGGACAGACAACCTGAACACTTAACAGCTGGGCTGCAGCTGTCACCGGTGTGGAGGCATAAAAACTACAAGTGATCATTTCTTTAATCATCAATAGTCGATCAGATCACCGATCGGCACGAGCCTGCTGATACCTCCTCTGTAAAATCCTCGAATTGAAACAGTCCACTGTCGACTGTGTTTACTGCTGAAGAGGAAAGAGCTTTTATTCTTTGTGTAAGAAAGTTTTTGGAACTTTATAAATAAAAGAAATCATCTCAGTGGCCCTGACCCCTCTGACCCCTCTGACCCCTTTAACTACATCACTACAAACATGTGTGACCTCACAGCAAACTCCACTTTAGAGGAAAACAGTCTGTGTGTGAGTTCAGGGACTGAAGGCCGTTCATATGCATTTAAAAAATCTGAAACAGTCGACTGCGGTGCGGTGAGAAAACGCCCTGAACTGACCTTTAATTCAGTGTGTTAAATGAGAAACTGTTTCTTCGTCCACATCCTTTCATCTTCACTTTTTAGCTTTATTCTTGCTTCATTTCCTCTTCACTCTCCCCTGTGGATTCTTCCCTGGTTTTGTGTCATAAAACACTGAGTGTGATATTAACAAGTCACGTGGACACTGAAGGCAACACAGGCCCATGTTAGATTGAAAATGCGACGCTTTCTCAACCATGAAATTGTATCTGAGGGAGATGAATCAAACTCTGAGAAGCTTTAAGGCGACGGTCTGATGTGGCTGATAAATCCTACACAACAAAACTAAATTAAAAGGTTTCAGTAATTAGAAAATATCTCGTTTCAGCTACATTTGCTTTGATGAGAACCCACTGTGGTGTTGAATGTTTATGGACATTTATGGGCAATGAATGTCACTTTGAACGAATTATTGAAACACAATAAGAATATTCACTGAGGAGAGAAGAAGATGGAGTAAACAGCAGATCACAGAGTTCTGTTTACAGCTCATTAAGACGTAGAGAAGCAGAGGATACGTCTGTGAAATAAAACCACAGTCTCTCAGCCGGTTAAAGTCTCTCTGTCGCACCGTCGCCCCGCTGACAGGATGCACAGATCAACTCAAACTAATGAACCACAACAATTCAACTCCCGTCTTTGTCTCGTGACCCCGGTGTCAGCTCCAGCTTCACCACCGCACAACAACAACCAGTCGCCCCCTCCGGTCCTCACGCCTCCGTGCTTCACTGGCTTTTATCTACATGAAGCTCAAAGTTTAACTCAGTTTAGAGAAATGATGTGTAGAATGAACCCCGCACAGACTCCACAGCAGAGTCGCTCACAGCGTGCCCCTCGGGCCGACGGTGGCCCTCTGAAACACTTTGTGTGATCCCAAAACGTGACATGAAATCCACGGCGCATAATAATACTTTCACTTTCAACAGTTCAGACTTCACGCACTACTCAGCTACTGCGTCAGACTTCCTCCAATCATCAAGTTCCTTCACTGGTGTTTCCATTAAAGGCCCACAACATCTCCAGAGGACTCATCTGGCGCTCCATGTGTGGACCAGCATTCATGTTCTGGTCCAGTCAGTTTATGACATTCTCCCGAGTCCTTCCAACCTGTTCACCTGGGGCCTGGCGGACTCACCTGCTCACCAACTCTGCCAGAAGAAGGGGTGACTGGAGTGCATACTCAGCTGCTGAACCAAAAGCCTTGGTAAAGATGCGGTACCGGTGGTGCCATGGCCAGGTTCTGCGGGCAGTAGCAGACACCATCTGCACCGGCATCAGCCTCAGCAAGTGGCAACACCCTTTAAAGTGCCCCATCTCTTTTGTGCGTGCTGGGGAGAAGCCTCAACCCTGACCGAAGGCCCAGGGCGGGCTGCTCTCAACAGCAAGAGACTGACAGGTGCTGGTCAATCTAGGTAGGCAGCTGAAGTTCCTGGACATCATCACAACCACCACAGTCAGGCCTGATGTGGTCTTGATGTCCAAGGCAACCATGCAGGTGGTGTTGCTGGAGTTAACTGTCCCCTGGGAAGACAGGATGGAAGAGGCTCAAGAGAGAAAGAGAGTGTCGAAGGCCCACTGTGAGCCTGTTGAAGTGGCTGCAGAGGCTTCGCAGGGTGATCTTTACACCGGGTCCTGGGACTCTGAGGGATCTGTGGACAGCAGCGACAAAGAGCCATCAAGAACATCTTGGATGAACATCTCTTCCTGTTGTCTTTGGATGAAGAGAGGTGATGAGTGGTGACGTGAGCTATCTGGACACAAGTTGGGGCCTGATGGTCCCCTGCTGGGTGTCTGATGTTAAGACCCGAAACACCTGATGACCCTGGGTCCATCCCTGACGATGTGTCCAGGTTGAACTGTGACGTGTATCACATGACTAGTGCCGGTTTTCCAAAGCAGCAATGGATTGGATCGTCCTGATCAAGGTACAAACTTTAAGATGATCAAATCTGGATAATCAGCGTCATTTAAAGTGTTTCATTTGAAGAGATAGAAAACAGCATGAGAGACACAACTGTTAGAACCTACTTTAATATAAAGTGATGAATTACAGTTAAAGTTAAATATTTACCTAAAAGATTTTGTTTTAAATGAATGTCTGTTAAGTCACTGTCTATCACTGAATGAGGTAACACAGTGGTAACTCAGCCGATAACACACTGATGAAAACCTCTGCATTTACCACGTCAGGAACTGGATGTCTGATATCAAGACCTGAGAAAGCTGCCCCGTGATAGTCGATCAAACGTTAGTCGACCAGATTTCATTGGTCGCTTAGTCACAGGATAAAACCAAAAAACAAACATGAAACTCTATCAGGAGCTGCACCTTGTCAAAATAAGCCCAAACCTATATGACTGGAGCATGTGTGACTTTACTTTGAAAGGACAGACACAGGAAGTGTCCACGCTCAGCAGTCAGACAGGAGTCAGGTTAATTTCCAGGGCTGGTACCTGCGGTTATTCCACAGGCTAGTTAATAACATGTCGGGCAGGAAATCCAAAGTGTGGGATCATTTTGAGAAGGTGAAGGACGAACCCAAGGTGATATGTAAACTCATCTTCATTGGTTGACTACAAACATGACGTATCATGTGAAACATGGAAGTAGCTACATGCCCATTAGCCCACAGCGTCATTAACAGGCGGCTCGCTCAGTGTGTGACGTGCACTTGGAGATAAAATATAGGCCTATATTAATGAAGGTTCATTAGTACGGTTTGTATTTCTCTGTAATGTAGCACAGTGTTAACAATGTTACTGATACTATTCTTTCTCACACCTTCAACTCAAACCACCAAAATATATCATTTAATCATTACATTCATATCAGAAACATGCAGGAGACTAGTCCACTGATGGACCCTGATGAGGACTGTTGGTCCACTGATGGACCCTGATGAGGACTGTTGGTCCACCGATGGACCCTGATGAGGACTGATGGTCCACCGATGGACCCTGATGAGGACTGCTGGTCCACCGATGGACCCTGATGAGGACTGCTGGTCCACCGATGGACCCTGATGAGGACTGTTGGTCCACTAGGAACATTCTTAGTGGGGGGTGGCAGCTAAAACTACTACATAACTGTGCAGACTAATTTACAAGTTTTATTACATTTTCTCTGAATCCAGTCCTCTGCTGGGATGAGGATAATCCTGAGTTTTTGGATCGAGGAAATCCAAATTCCATTAAAGAGTTCTGATCAACACAAACTGATCCAGATCAAACTGAGACTGGCTTACATGATTTAATTTGATTCCAGAATCCGTTTTTTCTTTTGAACAACCTATTGTCAAAATTCAATCCAATCCGATTGCTGAAATCCAATCAGATTACTTTTGAACAACTGGGCCCAGGTGGTGTCTTCCCTCTTAATCCAGAGCCAGCAGCTTACCTATTCAGAGAGGGTTCGGGGCTTTGATGGCCTGACGTTGGGCTCAGCCTCAAATCCCCATTTCCTTAAGCAGCCTGGTCGCTGACGGCCCACGAAGCCTCTGCAGCCAACTTTCACTGGATAAACCTTCACTTTCCAGCTGTGTTGCTTAATGTTGGCGTACCTAAGGCTCTTGCGTTCGTAGTCCTCCTCTACAGCATCCTCACAGTGAGCTCAGTGATGTAGACGGAGCTCAGTGAGGAGGACTAAAGCTTGAGGTCTGGTCTGAGGTTAGCAGAGGAGATCTCAGATGGGAGGCGCAGCCGCTGATTCAGATGAGCCTGTAACCTCCAGTCTCATGCTCCTCCCAACAGGCTGATTTTACTGTACAGGTCTCAGACTGCTGAAATAATAAATGGAATTATTTCACTGGATGAAACTTTCAACTGTTGACGGTGCTTGAGGAAAAGTCAGGAGTTCAGTCAGCAGGATTCATCCTCCGGGGAACACGACTGTCTGCACAAAACTTCATCACAGTCCATCCAAGAGTCGTTGAGATATTCAGTGTGAACTGAAGTGGAGGAGCGACAGACGTGCTGCTGCATTATTACAAATATCAATCATTTATAATCATCAATAAAAAACAGGGATTTTTCTGTTTTGTCAGGAAGTTTTATTTTATTTTATCCAGAGTTGTGTATGTATTCCTCAGCACTGCAGTCCCCAGCTGGGAATATGCAGGCGCCCTGTCAGGACTCTATTCCGCAGTCAGAACATGGGGATGCAGGAGATCAAAGCCTGGACCAAAACCCATCAGCTGCTGTCCCCCACACAGCGGCTCAGTGTGAAGCCTTATCTGGGCCGAGCAGGGGAAATGTTTCCTCCTGGTGAACTGCAGCCTGAGCTGAGCGGGGAAATACAAGAATGTTTATCTGTAGATGTTTGGAAGCTGCGTCGTGAATCCTCAGAGGAGGTGGCGGCTCACACAGGTGGGTCAATATGAAACTCACACACTGATGTCTGAATACACTCAGAGGAAAGAGGAGATACTCCACAGACACAGCAGCGCTCTGTCAGTCTAATAGTTTTATGTAGATGTCTGAAAATGTAGTGACATTTAGAGAAACAAGACATTTGGCAAAATGCACCTCAGTCTGTTCTTTATACATGTCGTCAGGTTTTCATGGTTGAGTAACTGCAAGTCTGATGTAACATGAGACTCTGCAGTGGAAACACTAGACACCAAAAATCAAAACCATCATCATCTATTCATGTTTCTATTATTTACTAAAAGGTTTCAGAAGCATTAAACTTAAAGACGTTCAAATGAATTTCTGACCTGAGAACTTTTGGTCTGCCGTCGTCAGACTCTCACACAGTTGAAGCAGAGTCATGAGTTGTTTACCTCACTACACCTGCATGAGGTGGCAAACAGAGTGTCTGAAAGTGTCATGGCGACATCACACATCATGTGGACGCAAAATATGAAGGCCAAGTTGGTGAAGCTGTGGCGACAGCACACAAGCATCTGATGGTTTCTCCTCCTCTCCTGACCTGGACTGCAACACTATGAGATTTTAACAGCACGATAACTGTCTCAGAAAACATCAGTACACTGTGTTACACAACCATCAGTTACCGTAACTCTTAGAGGATTACTTCGGCCTTTTTCAACCTGCCTGTTTGTTGCTGTAAATGTGTCACACAGAAAAAACAAGCGAGACTCCTTTTCTCTAGATGCTCTGCAGCTGAGCAGCGCTGCTAAGGCGGGCGCTGTGACCCGGGGCCGGGGATCAGTTCTCCAGAACGGTGTGACCTCCTGTTGGAGATCTCATCACCGCTGACTCCTGTTCAACTAAACAAACCAGTGACGCTCTGGACATGTGAAAGTTTTCCTTCCTCTTCTCATCAACAACAATCCCACTCTGGAAAGTGTCCCACCATCTGATGGTTCCACCAGTCCTGATCCAAAACTGCCGGCTCTGGTGGACTTTAAACCGTGGACACTGAGGTGGAGCAGAAACACTGGGTGCAGCAAACGTCTCTGTTTGTCTGTAAGTGGTGAGTTTAAGTGTAAAGTCGTCATTAGAGCAAACAGCGCTAACATAACGTTAGCCAAACTGCTGGTCCGCCACTGTTGTTGTTTCCAGCGTTGAGTCATCACACAAAGCATCAATAGACGTGTGTGATTTGAGAAGATTACATCATTCTGTTTACACGTCCACACAGATAAATAGTAAACAGAATAACTGTGTGTGTGTGGACGAGAGGCTGAAATGTAGAGGAATATATCTCTTTACAAAACATCTGTATTCGCACAGACAGGGCCTAAAACACAGCCACAAGTCTTTGATCCATGTCGTTTATAACTGGACATGTAATGGTTTTATCTTTGTCTGTGGACTGCAGCAAAACTAAGGAGGAAACATCAATAAACACAATAAAAACAGAGAGAAACCATCAGGCAGCAGAAACACTCCAGGTGTGACAGAACAAGACCTCGTCACAGCTGCTGGACTTGAACCTTAGCAGTGTAACTTTAGTAGATCAGAACATATCAGGTTCGGAATAACTCTGCAGATGAGCTGGTTCAAAATGAGACCTTTCTATGGGCGCCAGTTTTGAGCCACAACGAAGGACAACATGTGTCCTGTCACAGACCGAAAGGCTTCTTGTTTTTAGCTGAGACGACCTCCAGAGAACCTGCTGCCCCGACCGGCCGGGTCAGAGGAGTCAGCCAGTGATGAATGAAACTGTCAATAAAGCAGGTTTTTCCCTGTAACCACGAGAAGTCCTGGACCAACCAGTCATACATGTGCACATAAAACATGAGGCTGACTGGACCAGTAGTTTGTGAGATGAGATGTTTGCAGAGGTGACTCTTGAGCAGCAGTGGACCTGCTCCTCTGATATTACAGTCACTGATATCGAAGGTCAGAGAGGTGCTCAGTGACTTAACGACATCGTTAATACTGAAACAAACTTTCCAAACAAACACATCAATAAAAGATAAAAAGATCAGAAACAGAAAATAAAGCAATGTCTCCAAAGTCAAACTGAGAACTGACTCAACCAGTTAAACTGATCATGTGTCACCTCAGGTCAACATCTGAGGCTTACAGTACGTATAAATGTGACACACATCAGTTTCTCACAGCTGCAGGTGAACTATGAGGAAGAAGAACACACTCACTTCCACCTGCAGTAGCCGACAGAACATTTTATTTCTGCGTCACTGACAACTCTGTAAACAAGTCTGGAGCCAGCAGCCAAGCCAGGCTGCTTTATAATGTTATTCTCTTGTACTGTAAATCTCCTTTTAATGCAGCCAA